>NW_025062835.1:0-926 GCF_018153295.1 Drosophila grimshawi
GAAGTCAAATTATTTTAATGCAGTTTTGTTCCAAAGATCGAGTAAATTCTAAAAATACCTTTATATTTGAAATATGGCAATTTTAGACGAAGATATGGCCATTTATTTCAAGGTTGACCTATTCAATGTTTGCCATATATTTTCTATTAATCGAAGAATATCCCTTAATATCTTTCTTAGATGAGTCGGAAGTCAAATTATTTTAATGCAGTTTTGTTCCAAAGATCGAGTAAATTCTAAAAATACCTTTATATTTGAAATATGGCCATTTTGACGAAGATATGGCCGTTTATTTCAAGGTTGACCTATTCAATGTTTGCCATATATTTTCTATTAATCGAAGAATATCCCTTAAATATCTTTCTTAGATGAGTCGGAAGTCAAATTATTTTAATGCAGTTTTGTTCCAAAGATCGAGTAAATTCTAAAAATACCTTTATATTTGAAATATGGCAATTTTAGACGAAGATATGGCCGTTTATTTCAGGGTAGACCTATTCAATGTTTGCCATATATTTTCTATTAATCGAAGAATATCCCTTAATATCTTTCTTAGATGAGTCGGAAGTCAAATTATTTTAATGCAGTTTTGTTCCAAAGATCAAGTAAATTCTAAAAATACCTTTATATTTGAAATATGACAATTTTTGACGAAGATATGGCCATTTATTTCAAGGTTGACCTATTCAATGTTTGCCATATATTTTCTATTAATCGAAGAATATCCCTTAATATCTTTCTTAGATGAGTCGGAAGTCAAATTATTTTATGCAGTTTTGTTCCAAAGATCGAGTAAATTCTAAAAATACCTTTTTATTTGTGATATATGGCAATTTTAGACGAAGAAATGGCCATTTATTTCAAGGTTGACCTATTCAATGTTTGCCATATATTTTCTATTAATCGAAGAATATCCCTTAATATCT
>NW_025062836.1:0-1989 GCF_018153295.1 Drosophila grimshawi
CTTTATAATTGAAATGGGGCAATTTTGACGAAGATATGGCCATTTATTTCAAGGTTGACCCTATTTAATGCTTTCCATATATTTTCTATTTATCGAAGAATATCCCTTAATATCTTTCTTAGATGAGTCGGAAGTCAAATTATTTTAATGCAGTTTTTGTTCCAAAGATCAAGTGAATTCTAAAAACACCTTTATAATTGAAATGGGGCAATTTTTGACGAAGATATGGCCATTTATTTCAAGGTAGACCCTATTTAATGCTTTCCATATATTTTCTATTTATCGAAGAATATCCCTTAATATCTTTCTTAGATGGAGTCGGAAGTCAAATTATTTTAATGCAGTTTTGTTTCAAAGATCAAGTGAATTCTAAAAACACCTTTATAATTGAAATGGGGCAATTTTTGACGAAGATATGGCCATTTTATTTCAAGGTTGACCCTATTTAATGCTTTCCATATATTTTCTATTTATCGAAGAATATCCCTTAATATCTTTCTTAGATGAGTCGAGTCAAAATTATTTTAATGCAGTTTTGTTTCAAAGATCAAGTGAATTCTAAAAACACCTTTATAATTGAAATGGCAATTTTTGACGAAGATATGGCCATTTATTTCAAGGTAGACCTATTTAATGCTTTCCATATATTTTCATTTATGAAGAATATCCCTTAATATCTTTCTTAGATGAGTCGGAAGTCAAATTATTTTAATGCAGTTTTCTTCCAAAGATTAAGCGAATTCAAAAACACCTTTATAATTGAAGTGGGGCAATTTTTGACGAAGATATGGCCATTTATTTCAAGGTAGACCCTATTTAATGTTTTCCATATATTTTCTATTTATCGAAGAATATCCCTTAATATCTTTCTTAGATGAGTCGAGTCAAATTATTTTAATGCGGTTTGTTTCAAGATCGAGTGAATTCTAAAACACCTTTATAATTGAAATGGGGCAATTTTTGACGAAGATATGGCCATTTATTTCAAGGTAGACCCTATTTAATGCTTTCCATATATTTTCTATTTATCAAGAATATCCCTTAATATCTTTCTTAGATGAGTCGGAAGTCAAATTATTTTAATGCAGTTTTGTTCCAAAGATCGAGCGAATTCTAAAAATACCTTTATAATTGAAATGGGGCAATTTTTGACGAAGATATGGCCATTTATTTCAAGGTAGACCCTATTTAATGCTTTCCATATATTTTCTGTTAATCAAAGAATATCCCTTAATATCTTTTTTAGATGAGTCGGTAGTCAAACTATTTTAATGCAGTTTTGTTTCAAGGGTCGAGCGAATTCTAAAAACACCTTTATAATTGAAATGGGGCAATTTTTGATGAAGATATGGCCATTTATTTCAAGGTAGAGCCTATTTAATGCTTTCAATATATTTTCTATTTATCGAAGAATATCCCTCAATATCTTTCCTAGCTGAGTCGGAAGTAAAATTATTTTAATGCAGTTTTGTTCCAAAGATCGAGCGAATTCTAAAAATATATTTCGTATTGAAATGGGGCAATTTTTGACGAAGATATGGCCATTTATTTCAAGGTAGACCCTATTTAATGCTTTCCATATATTTTCTGTTAATCACATATATCCCTTAATATCTTTCTTATATGAGTCGGAAGTCAAATTATTTTAACGCACTTTTATTCCAAAGATTGAGTGAATTCTAAAAACACCTTTATAATTGAAATGGAGCAATTTTTGACAAAGATATGGCCATTTAGGTCAAGGTAGACCCTATTTAATACTTTCAATATATTTTCTATTGTCGAAGAATATCCCTCAATACCTTTCCTAGCTGAGTCGGAAGTAAAATTATTTTAATGCAGTTTTGTTCCAAAGATCGAGCGAATTTTAAAAATACCTTTATAATTGAAATGGGGCAATTTTTGACGAAGATATGGCCAGTTATTTCAAGGTAGACCCTATTTAATGCTTTCCATATATTTTCTGTTACAATCAAGAATATCCCTTAA
>NW_025062837.1:0-12315 GCF_018153295.1 Drosophila grimshawi
AAGTTTCTGTTTCCAAATTCAAACGGATGTATCTTCGCCAATAATTGTCAGAAGTTAGAATTTCTTTCAACATTATGAAGCCCTTTTTATATATTTTGACTCTGCATCAAAAAGCTGAAAATATGTAGTCTCGAAGTCATTTCGAGAAATTGACGTTTTAAGTTTCGGTTTCCAAATTCAAACGGATGTATCTTCGCCAATAATTGTCAGAAGTTAGAATTTCTTTCAACATTATGAAGCCCTTTTTATATATTTTGATTCTGCATCAAAAGCTGAAAATATGTAGTCTCGAAGTCATTTCGAGAAATTGACGTTTTAAGTTTCTGTTTCCAAATTCAAACGGATGTATCTTCGCCAATAATTGTCAGAAGTTAGAATTTCTTTCAACATTATGAAGCCCTTTTTATATATTTTGATTCTGCATCAAAAGCTGAAAATATGTAGTCTCGAAGTCATTTCGAGAAATCGACGTTTTAAGTTTCTGTTTCCAAATTCAAACGGATGTATCTTCGCCAATAATTGTCAGAAGTTAGAATTTCTTTCAACATTATGAAGCCCTTTTTATATATTTTGATTCTGCATCAAAAGCTGAAAATATGTAGTCTCGAAGTCATTTCGAGAAATTGACGTTTTAAGTGTCTGTTTCCAAATTCAAATGGATGTATCTTCGCCAATAATTGTCAGAAGTTAGAATTTCTTTCACCATTATGAAGCCCTTTTTATATATTTTGATTCTGCATCAAAAGCTGAAAATATGTAGTCTCGAAGTCATTTCGAGAAATTGACGTTTTAAGTTTCTGTTTCCAAATTCAAACGGATGTATCTTCGCCAACAATTGTCAGAAGTTAGAATTTCTTTCAACATTATGAAGCCCTTTTTATATATTTTGACTCTGCATCAAAAGCTGAAAATATGTAGTCGCGAAGTCATTTCGAGAAATTGACGTTTTAAGTTTCTGTTTCCAAATTCAAACGGATGTATCTTCGCCAGTAATTGTCAGAAGTTAGAATTTCTTTCAACATTATGAAGCCCTTTTTATATATTTTGACTCTGCATCAAAAGCTGAAAATATGTAGTCTCGAAGTCATTTCGAGAAATTGACGTTTTAAGTTTCTGTTTCTAAATTCAAACGGATGTATCTTCGCCAATAATTGTCAGAAGTTAGAATTTCTTTCAACATTATGAAGCCCTTTTTTATATATTTTGATTCTGCATCAAAAGCTGAAAATATGTAGTCTCGAAGTCATTTCGAGAAATTGACGTTTTAAGTTTCTGTTTTCCAAATTCAAACGGATGTATCTTCGCCAATAATTGTCAGAAGTTAGAATTTCTTTCAACATTATGAAGCCCTTTTTATATATTTTGATTCTGCATCAAAAGCTGAAAATATGTAGTCTCGAAGTCATTTCGAGAAATTGACGTTTTAAGTTTCTGTTTCCAAATTCAAACGGATGTATCTTCGCCAATAATTGTCAGAAGTTAGAATTTCTTTCAACATTATGAAGCCCTTTTTATATATTTTGACCGTGCATCAAAAGCTGAAAATATGTAGTCTCGAAGTCATTTCGAGAAATTGACGTTTTAAGTTTCTGTTTCCAAACTCAAACGGATGTATCTTCGCCAATAATTGTCAGAAGTTAGAATTTCTTTCAACATTATGAAGCCCTTTTTATATATTTTGATTATGCATCAAAAGCTGAAAATATGTAGTCTCGAAGTCATTTCGAGAAATCGACGTTTTAAGTTTCTGTTTCCAAATTCAAACGGATGTATCTTCGCCAATAATTGTCAGAAGATAGAATTTCTTTCAACATTATGAAGCCCTTTTTATATATTTTGATTCTGCATCAAAAGCTGAAAATATGTAGTCTCGAAGTCATTTCGAGAAATTGACGTTTTAAGTTTCTGTTTCCAAATTCAAACGGATGTATCTTCGCCAATAATTGTCAGAAGTTAGAATTTCTTTCAACATTATGAACCCCCTTTTTATATATTTTGATTCTGCATCAAAAGCTGAAAATATGTAGTCTCGAAGTCATTTCGAGAAATTGGCGTTTTAAGTTTCTGTTTTCAAATTCAAACGGATGTATCTTCGCCAATAATTGTCAGAAGTTAGAATTTCTTTCAACATTATGAAGCCCTTTTTATATATTTTGACTCTGCCTCAAAAGCTGAAAATATGTAGTCTCGAAGTCATTTCGAGAAATTGACGTTTTAAGTTTCTGTTTCCAAATTCAAACGGATGTATCTTCGCCAATAATTGTCAGAAGTTAGAATTTCTTTCAACATTATGAAGCCCTTTTTATATATTTTGACTCTGCATCAAAAGCTGAAAATATGTAGTCTCGAAGTCATTTCGAGAAATTGACGTTTTAAGTTTCGGTTTCCAAATTCAAACGGATGTATCTTCGCCAATAATTGTCAGAAGTTAGAATTTCTTTCAACATTATGAAGCCCTTTTTATATATTTTGATTCTGCATCAAAAGCTGAAAATATGTAGTCTCGAAGTCATTTCGAGAAATCGACGTTTTAAGTTTCTGTTTCCAAATTCAAACGGATGTATCTTCGCCAATAATTGTCAGAAGTTAGAATTTCTTTCAACATTATGAAGCCCTTTTTATATATTTTGATTCTGCATCAAAAGCTGAAAATATGTAGTCTCGAAGTCATTTCGAGAAATTGACGTTTTAAGTTTCTGTTTCCAAATTCAAACGGATGTATCTTCGCCAATAATTGTCAGAAGTTAGAATTTCTTTCAACATTATGAAGCCCTTTTTATATATTTTGATTCTGCATCAAAAGCTGAAAATATGTAGTCTCGAAGTCATTTCGAGAAATTGACGTTTTAAGTTTCTGTTTCCAAATTCAAACGGATGTATCTTCGCCAATAATTGTCAGAAGTTAGAATTTCTTTCAACATTATGAAGCCCTTTTTATATATTTTGACTCTGCATCAAAAGCTGAAAATATGTAGTCTCGAAGTCATTTCGAGAAATTGACGTTTTAAGTTTCTGTTTCCAAACTCAAACGGATGTATCTTCGCCAATAATTGTCAGAAGTTAGAATTTCTTTCAACATTATGAAGCCCTTTTTATATATTTTGACTATGCATCAAAAGCTGAAAATATGTAGTCTCGAAGTCATTTCGAGAAATCGACGTTTTAAGTTTCTGTTTCCAAATTCAAACGGATGTATCTTCGCCAATAATTGTCAGAAGATAGAATTTCTTTCAACATTATGAAGCCCTTTTTACATATTTTGATTCTGCATCAAAAGCTGAAAATATGTAGTCTCGAAGTCATTTCGAGAAATTGACGTTTTAAGTTTCTGTTTCCAAATTCAAACGGATGTATCTTCGCCAATAATTGTCAGAAGTTAGAATTTCTTGCAACATTATGAAGCCCTTTTTATATATTTTGATTCTGCATCAAAAGCGGAAAATATATAGTCTCGAAGTCATTTCGAGATATTGGCGTTTTAAGTTTCGGTTTTCAAATTCAAACGGATGTATCTTCGCCAATAATTGTCAGAAGTCAGAATTTCTTTCAACATTATGAAGCCCTTTTCATATATTTTGACTCTGCCTCAAAAGCTGAAAATATGTAGTCGCTAAGTCATTTCGAGAAATTGACGTTTGAAGTTTCTGTTTCCAAATTCAAACGGATGTATCTTCGCCAATAATTGTCAGAAGTTAGAATTTCTTTCACCATTATGAAGCCCTTTTCATATATTTTGACTCTGCATCAAAAGCTGAAAATATGTAGTCTTGAAGTCATTTCGAGAAATTGACGTTTTATGTTTCGGTTTCCAAATTCAAACGGATGTATCTTCGCCAATAATTGTCAGAAGTTAGAATTTCTTTCAACATTATGAAGCCCTTTTTATATATTTTGATTCTGCATCAAAAGCTGAAAATATGTAGTCTCGAAGTCATTTCGAGAAATTGACGTTTTAAGTTTCTGTTTCCAAATTCAAACGGATGTATCTTCGCCAATAATTGTCAGAAGTTAGAATTTCTTTAAACGTTATGAAGCCCTTTAAATATATTTTGATTCTGCATCAAAAGCTGAAAATATGTAGTCGCGAAGTCATTTCGAGAAATTGACGTTTTAAGTTTCTGTTTCCAAATTCAAATGGATGTATCTTCGCCAATAATTGTCAGAAGTTAGAATTTCTTTCAACATTATGAAGCCCTTTTCATATATTTTGACTCTGCATCAAAAGCTGAAAATATGTAGTCGCGAAGTCATTTCGAGAAATCGACGTTTGAAGTTTCTGTTTCCAAATTCAAACGGATGTATCTTCGCCAACAATTGTCAGAAGTTAGAATTTCTTTCAACATTATGAAGCCCTTTTTATATATTTTGATTCTGCATCAAAAGCTGAAAATATGTAGTCTCGAAGTCATTTCGAGAAATTGACGTTTTAAGTTTCTGTTTCCAAACTCAAACGGATGTATCTTCGCCAATAATTGTCAGAAGTTAGAATTTCTTTCAACATTATGAAGCCCTTTTTATATATTTTGACTCTGCATCAAAAGCTGAAAATATGTAGTCTCGAAGTCATTTCGAGAAATTGACGTTTTAAGTCTCGGTTTCCAAATTCAAACGGATGTATCTTCGCCAATAATTGTCAGCATTTAGAATTTCTTTCAACATTATGAAGCCCCTTTTATATATTTTGATTCTGCATCAAAAGCTGAAAATATGTAGTCTTGAAGTCATTTCGAGAAATCGACGTTTTAAGTTTCTGTTTCTAAATTCAAACGGATGTATCTTCGCCAATAATTGCCAGAAGTTAGAATTTCTTTCAACATTATGAAGCCCTTTTTATATATTTTGACTCTGCATCAAAAGCTGAAAATATGTAGTCTCGAAGTCATTTCGAGAAATTGACGTATTAAGTTTCTGTTTCCAAATTAAAATGGATGTATCTTCGCCAGTAATTGTCAGAAGTTAGAATTTCTTTCAACATTATAAACCCCTTTTTATATATATTGATTCTGCATCAAAAGCGGAAAATATGTAGTCTCGAAGTCATTTCGAGATATAGGCGTTTTAAGTTTCGGTTTTCAAATTTAAACGGATGTATCTTCGCCAATAATTGTCAGAAGTTAGAATTTCTTTCAATATTATGAAGCCCTTTTTATATATTTTGACTCTGCATCAAAAGCTGAAAATATGTAGTCTCGAAGTCATTTCGAGAAATTGACGTTTGAAGTTTCTGTTTCCAAATTCAAACGGATGTATCTTCGCCAATAATTGTCAGAAGTTAGAATTTCTTTCAACATTATGAAGCCCTTTTCATATATTTTGACTCTGCATCAAAAGCTGAAAATATGTAGTCGCGAAGTCATTTCGAGAAATTGACGTTTTATGTTTCGGTTTCCAAATTCAAACGGATGTATCTTCGCCAATAATTGTCAGAAGTTAGAATTTCTTTCAACATTATGAAGCCCTTTTTATATATTTTGATTCTGCATCAAAAGCTGAAAATATGTAGTCTCGAAGTCATTTAGAGAAATTGACGTTTTAAGTTTCTGTTTCCAAATTCAAACGGATGTATCTTCGTCAATAATTGTCAGAAGTTAGAATTTCTTTCAACATTATGAAGCCCTTTTTATATACTTTGATTCTGCATCAAAAGCTGAAAATATGTAGTCTCGAAGTCATTTCGAGAAATCGACGTTTTAAGTTTCTGTTTCCAAATTCAAACGGATGTATCTTCGCCAATAATTGTCAGAAGTTAGAATTTCTTTCAACATTATGAAGCCCTTTTATATATTTTGATTCTGCATCAAAAGCTGAAAATATGTAGTCTCGAAGTCATTTCGAGAAATTGACGTATTAAGAGTCTGTTTCCAAATTCAAATGGATGTATCTTCGCCAATAATTGTCAGAAGTTAGAATTTCTTTCACCATTATGAAGCCGTTTTTATATATTTTGATTCTGCATCAAAAGCTGAAAATATGTAGTCTCGAAGTCATTTCGCGAAATTGACGTTTTAAGTTTCTGTTTCCAAATTCAAACGGATGTATCTTCGCCAACAATTGTCAGAAGTTAGAATTTCTTTCAACATTATGAAGCCCTTTTTATATATTTTGACTCTGCATCACAAGCTGAAAATATGTAGTCGCGAAGTCATTTCGAGAAATTGACGTTTTAAGTTTCGGTTTCCAAATTCAAACGGATGTATCTTCGCCAATAATTGTCAGCAGTTAGAATTTCTTTCAACATTATGAAGCCCTTTTTATATATTTTGATTCTGCATCAAAAGCTGAAAATATGTAGTCTTGAAGTCATTTCGAGAAATCGACGTTTTAAGTCTCTGTTTCTAAATTCAAACGGATGTATCTTCGCCAATAATTGTCAGAAGTTAGAATTTCTTTCAACATTATGAAGCCCTTTTTATATATTTTGATTCTGCATCAAAAGCTGAAAACATGTAGTCTCGAAGTCATTTCGAGAAATTGACGTTTTAAGTTTCTGTTTCCAAATTCAAACGGATGTATCTTCGCCAATAATTGTCAGAAGTTAGAATTTCTTTCAACATTATGAAGCCCTTTTTATATATTTTGATTCTGCATCAAAAGCTGAAAATATGTAGTCTCGAAGTCATTTCGAGAAATTGACGTTTTAAGTTTCTGTTTCCAAATTCAAACGGATGTATCTTCGCCAATAATTGTCAGAAGTTAGAATTTCTTTCAACATTATGAACCCCTTTTTATATATTTTGACCGTGCATCAAAAGCTGAAAATATGTAGTCTCGAAGTCATTTCGAGAAATTGACGTTTTAAGTTTCTGTTTTCCAAACTCAAACGGATGTATCTTCGCCAATAATTGTCAGAGTTAGAATTTCTTTCAACATTATGAAGCCCTTTTTATATATTTTGACTATGCATCAAAAGCTGAAAATATGTAGTCGCGAAGTCATTTCGAGAAATCGACGTTTTAAGTTTCTGTTTCCAAATTCAAACGGATGTATCTTCGCCAATAATTGTCAGAAGATAGAATTTCTTTCAACATTATGAAGCCCTTTTTACATATTTTGATTCTGCATCAAAAGCTGAAAATATGTAGTCTCGAAGTCATTTCGAGAAATTGACGTTTTAAGTTTCTGTTTCCAAATTCAAACGGATGTATCTTCGCCAATAATTGTCAGAAGTTAGAATTTCTTGCAACATTATAAACCCCTTTTTATATATTTTGATTCTGCATCAAAAGCGGAAAATATATAGTCTCGAAGTCATTTCGAGATATTGGCGTTTTAAGTTTCGGTTTTCAAATTCAAACGGATGTATCTTCGCCAATAATTGTCAGAAGTCAGAATTTCTTTCAACATTATGAAGCCCTTTTCATATATTTTGACTCTGCCTCAAAAGCTGAAAATATGTAGTCGCTAAGTCATTTCGAGAAATTGACGTTTGAAGTTTCTGTTTCCAAATTCAAACGGATGTATCTTCGCCAATAATTGTCAGAAGTTAGAATTTCTTTCACCATTATGAAGCCCTTTTCATATATTTTGACTCTGCATCAAAAGCTGAAAATATGTAGTCTTGAAGTCATTTCGAGAAATTGACGTTTTATGTTTCGGTTTCCAAATTCAAACGGATGTATCTTCGCCAATAATTGTCAGAAGTTAGAATTTCTTTCAACATTATGAAGCCCTTTTTATATATTTTGATTCTGCATCAAAAGCTGAAAATATGTAGTCTCGAAGTCATTTCGAGAAATTGACGTTTTAAGTTTCTGTTTCCAAATTCAAACGGATGTATCTTCGCCAATAATTGTCAGAAGTTAGAATTTCTTTAAACGTTATGAAGCCCTTTAAATATATTTTGATTCTGCATCAAAAGCTGAAAATATGTAGTCGCGAAGTCATTTCGAGAAATTGACGTTTTAAGTTTCTGTTTCCAAATTCAAATGGATGTATCTTCGCCAATAATTGTCAGAAGTTAGAATTTCTTTCAACATTATGAAGCCCTTTTCATATATTTTGACTCTGCATCAAAAGCTGAAAATATGTAGTCTCGAAGTCATTTCGAGAAATTGACGTTTTAAGTTTCTGTTTCCAAATTCAAACGGATGTATCTTCGCCAATAATTGTCAGAAGTTAGAATTTCTTTCAACATTATGAAGCCATTTTTATATATATTGACTCTGCATCAAAAGCTGAAAATATGTAGTCTCGAAGTCATTTCGAGAAATTGACGTTTTAAGTTTCTGTTTCCAAACTCAAACCGGAGTATTTTCGCCAATAATTGTCAGAAGTTAGAATTTCTTTCAACATTATGAGGCCTTTTTTATATATTTTGATTCTGCATCAAAAGCCGAAAATATGTAGTCTCGAAGTCATTTCGAGAAATTGACGTTTTAAGTTTCTGTTTCCAAATTCAAAACGGATGTATTTTCGCCAATAATTGTCAGAAGTTAGAATTTCTTTCAACATTATGAAGCCCTTTTTATATATTTTGATTCTGCATCAAAAGCTGAAAATATGTAGTCTTGAAGTCATTTCGAGAAATTGACGTTTTAAGTTTCTGTTTCTAAATTCAAACGGATGTATCTTCGCCAATAATTGTCAGAAGTTAGAATTTCTTTCAACATTATGAAGCCCTTTTTATATATTTTGATTTTGCATCAAAAGCTGAAAATATGTAGTCTCGAAGTCATTTCGAGAAATTGACGTTTTAAGTTTCTGTTTCCAAATTCAAACGGATGTATCTTCGCCAATAATTGTCAGAAGTTAGAATTTCTTTCAACATTATGAAGCCCTTTTTATATATTTTGACCCTGCATCAAAAGCTGAAAATATGTAGTCTCGAAGTCATTTCGCGAAATTGACGTTTTAAGTTTCGGTTTCCAAATTCAAACGGATGTATCTTCGCCAATAATTGCCAGAAGTTAGAATTTCTTTCAACATTATGAAGCCCTTTTTATATATTTTGACCCTGCATCAAAAGCTGAAAATATGTAGTCTCGAAGTCATTTCGAGAAATTGACGTATTAAGTTTCTGTTTCCAAATTAAAATGGATGTATCTTCGCCAGTAATTGTCAGAGGTTAGAATTTCTTTCACCATTATGAAGCCCTTTTTATATATTTTGATTCTGCATCAAAAGCTGAAAATATGTAGTCTCGAAGTCATTTCGCGAAATTGACGTTTTAAGTTTCTGTTTCCAAATTCAAACGGATGTATCTTCGCCAATAATTGTCAGAAGTTAGAATTTCTTTCAACATTATGAAGCCCTTTTTATATATTTTGACTATGCATCAAAAGCTGAAAATATGTAGTCTCGAAGTCATTTCGAGAAATCGACGTTTTAAGTCTCTGTTTCCAAATTCAAACGGATGTATCTTCGCCAATAATTGTCAGAAGTTAGAATTTCTTTCAACATTATGAAGCCCTTTTTATATATTTTGATTCTGCATCAAACGCTGAAAATATGTAGTCTCGAAGTCATTTCGAGAAATCGACGTTTTAAGTTTCTGTTTCCAAATTCAAACGGATGTATCTTCGCCAATAATTGTCAGAAGTTAGAATTTCTTTCAACATTATGAAGCCCTTTTTATATATTTTGACCCTGCATCAAAAGCTGAAAATATGTAGTCTCGAGGTCATTTCGAGAAATTGACGATTTAAGTTTCTGTTTCTAAATTCAAACGGATGTATCTTCGCCAATAATTGTCAGAAGTTAGAATTTCTTTCAACATTATGAAGCCCTTTTTATATATTTTGATTCTGCATCAAAAGCTGAAAATATGTAGTCTCGAAGTCATTTCGAGAAATTGACGTTTTAAGTTTCTGTTTCCAAATTCAAACGGATGTATCTTCGCCAATAATTGTCAGAAGTTAGAATTTCTAGCAACATTATAAACCCCTTTTTATATATTTTGATTCAGCTTCAAAAGCTGAAAATATGTAGTCTCGAAGTCATTTCGAGATATTGGCGTTTTAAGTTTCGGTTTCCAATTTCAAACGGATGTATCTTCGCCAATAATTGTCAGAAGTCAGAATTTCTTTCAACATTATGAAGCCCTTTTTATATATTTTGACTCTGCATCAAAAGCTGAAAATATGTAGTCGCGAAGTCATTTCGAGAAATTGACGTTTTAAGTTTCTGTTTTCAAACTCAATCGGATGTATCTTCGCCAATAATTGTCAGAAGTTAGAATTTCTTTCAACATATGAAGCCCTATTCATATATTTTGACTCTGCATCAAAAGCTGAAAATATGTAGTCTCGAAGTCATTTCGAGAAATTGACGTTTTAAGTTTCGTTTTCCAAATTCAAACGGATGTATCTTCGCCAATAATTGTCAGCAGTTGGAATTTCTTTCAACATTATGAAGCCCTTTTTATATATTTTGATTCTGCATCAAAAGCTGAAAATATGTAGTCTCGAAGTCATTTCGAGAAATTGACGTTTTAAGTTTCTGTTTCCAAATTCAAACGGATGTATCTTCGCCAATAATTGTCAGAAGTTAGAATTTCTTTCAACATTATGAAGCCCTTTTTATATATTTTGACTCTGCTTCAAAAGCTGAAAATATGTAGTCTCGAAGTCATTTCGAGAAATTGACGTTTTAAGTTTCTGTTTCCAAATTCAAACGGATGTATCTTCGCCAACAATTGTCAGAAGTTAGAATTTCTTTCAACATTATGAAGCCCTTTTTATATATTTTGACTCTGCATCAAAAGCTGAAAATATGTAGTCGCGAAGTCATTTCGAGAAATTGACGTTTTAAGTTTCGGTTTCCAAATTCAAACGGATGTATCTTCGCCAATAATTGTCAGCAGTTAGAATTTCCTTCAACATTATGAAGCCCTTTTTATATATTTTGATTCTGCATCAAACGCTGAAAATATGTAGTCTCGAAGTCATTTCGAGAAATCGACGTTTTAAGTTTCTGTTTCTAAATTCAAACGGATGTATCTTCGCCAATAATTGTCAGAAGTTAGAATTTCTTTCAACATTATGAACCCCTTTTTATATATTTTGACTCTGCATCAAAAGCTGAAAATATGTAGTCTCGAAGTCATTTCGAGAAATTGACGTTTTAAGTTTCTGTTTCCAAATTCAACGGATGTATCTTCGCCAATAATTGTCAGAAGTTAGAATTTCTTTCAACATTATGAACCCCCTTTTTATATATTTTGATTCTGCATCAAAAGCTGAAAATATGTAGTCTCGAAGTCATTTCGAGATATTGGCGGCTTAAGTTTCATTTCCCAAATTCAAACGGATGTATCTTCGCCAATAATTGTCAGAAGTTAGAATTTATTTCAACATTATGAAGCCCTTTTTATATATTTTGACTCTGCATCAAAAGCTGAAAATATGTAGTCTCGAAGTCATTTCGAGAAATTGACGTTTTAAGTTTCTGTTTCCAAATTCAAATGGATGTATCTTCGCCAATAATTGTCAGAAGTTAGAATTTCTTTCAACATTATGAAGCCCTTTTTATATATTTTGATTCTGCATCAAAAGCTGAAAATATGTAGTCTCGAAGTCATTTCGAGAAATTGACGTTTTAAGTTTCTGTTTCCAAATTCAAACGGATGTATCTTCGCCAATAATTGTCAGAAGTTAGAATTTCTTTCAACATTATGAAGCCCTTTTTATATATTTTGATTCTGCATCAAAAGCTGAAAATATGTAGTCTCGAAGTCATTTCGAGAAATTGACGTTTTAAGTTTCTGTTTCCAAATTCAAACGGATGTATCTTCGCCAATAATTGTCAGAAGTTAGAATTTCTTTCAACATTATGAAGCCCTTTTTATATATTTTGATTCTGCATCAAAAGCTGAAAATATGTAGTCTTGAAGTCATTTCGAGAAATTGACGTTTTAAGTTTCTGTTTCCAAATTCAAACGGATGTATCTTCGCCAATAATTGTCAGAAGTTAGAATTTCTTTCAACATTATGAAGCCCTTTTTATATATTTTGATTCTGCATCAAAAGCTGAAAATATGTAGTCTTGAAGTCATTTCGAGAAATTGACGTTTTAAGTTTCTGTTTCTAAATTCAAACGGATGTATCTTCGCCAATAATTGTCAGAAGTTAGAATTTCTTTCAACATTATGAAGCCCTTTTTATATATTTTGATTCTGCATCAAAAGCTGAAAATATGTAGTCTCGAAGTCATTTCGAGAAATTGACGTTTTAAGTTTCTGTTTCCAAATTCAAACTGATGTATCTTCGCCAATAATTGTCAGAAGTTAGAATTTCTTTCAACATTATGAACCCCTTTTTATATATTTTGATTCTGCATCAAAAGCTGAAAATATGTAGTCTCGAAGTCATTTCGAGA
>NW_025062838.1:0-2517 GCF_018153295.1 Drosophila grimshawi
GCCATATCTTTGTCTAAAATTGTCCCATTTCAATTATAAAGGTGTTTTTAGAATTCACTTGATCTTTGGAACAAAACTGCATTAAAATAATTTGACTTCCGACTCATCTAAGAAAGATATTAAGGGATATTCTTCGATAAATAGAAAATATATGGAAAGCATTAAATAGGGTCTACCTTGAAATAAATGGCCATATCTTCGTCAAAAATTGCCCCATTTCAATTATAAAGGTGTTTTTAGAATTCACTCGATCTTTGGAACAAAACTGCATTAAAATAATTTGACTTCCGACTCATCTAAGAAAGATATTAAGGGATATTCTTCGATAAATAGAAAATATATGGAAAGCATTAAATAGGGTCTACCTTGAAATAAATGGCCATATCTTTCGTCAAAAATTGCCCCATTTCAATTATAAAGGTGTTTTTAGAATTCACTTGATCTTTTGAAACAAAACTGCATTAAAATAATTTGACTTCCGACTCATCTAAGAAAGATATTAAGGGATATTCTTCGATAAATAGAAAATATATGGAAAGCATTAAATAGGGTCTACCTTGAAATAAATGGCCATATCTTCGTCAAAAATTGCCCCACTTCAATTATAAAGGTGTTTTTAGAATTCACTTGATCTTTGGAACAAAACTGCATTAAAATAATTTGACTTCCGACTCATCTAAGAAAGATATTAAGGGATATTCTTCGATAAATAGAAAATATATGGAAAGCATTAAATAGGGTCTACCTTGAAATAAATGGCCATATCTTCGTCAAAAATTGCCCCATTTCCATTATAAAGGTGTTTTTAGAATTCACTTGATCTTTGGAACAAAACTGCATTAAAATAATTTGACTTCCGACTCATCTAAGAAAGATATTAAGGGATATTCTTCGATAAATAGAAAATATATGGAAAGCATTAAATAGGGTCTACCTTGAAATAAATGGCCATATCTTCGTCAAAAATTGCCCCATTTCAATTATAAAGGTGTTTTTAGAATTCACTTGATCTTTGGAACAAAACTGCATTAAAATAATTTGACTTCCGACTCATCTAAGAAAGATATTAAGGGATATTCTTCGATAAATAGAAAATATATGGAAAGCATTAAATAGGGTCTACCTTGAAATAAATGGCCATATCTTCGTCAAAAATTGCCCCATTTCAATTATAAAGGTGTTTTTAGAATTCACTTGATCTTTGGAACAAAACTGCATTAAAATAATTTGACTTCCGACTCATCTAAGAAAGATATTAAGGGATATTCTTCGATAAATAGAAAATATATGGAAAGCATTAAATAGGGTCTACCTTGAAATAAATGGCCATATCTTCGTCAAAAATTGCCCCATTTCAATTATAAAGGTGTTTTTAGAATTCACTCGATCTTTGGAACAAAACTGCATTAAAATAATTTGACTTCCGACTCATCTAAGAAAGATATTAAGGGATATTCTTCGATAAATAGAAAAGATATGGAAAGCATTAAATAGGGTCTACCTTGAAATAAATGGCCATATCTTCGTCAAAAAATTGCCCCATTTCAATTATAAAGGTGTTTTTAGAATTCACTTGATCTTTGGAACAAAACTGCATTAAAATAATTTGACTTCCGACTCATCTAAGAAAGATATTAAGGGATATTCTTCGATAAATAGAAAATATATGGAAAGCATTAAATAGGGTCTACCTTGAAATAAATGGCCATATCTTCGTCAAAAATTGCCCCACTTCAATTATAAAGGTGTTTTTAGAATTCACTCGATCTTTGGAACAAAACTGCATTAAAAATAATTTGACTTCCGACTCATCTAAGAAAGATATTAAGGGATATTCTTCGATAAATAGAAAATATATGGAAAGCATTAAATAGGGTCTACCTTGAAATAAATGGCCATATCTTCGTCAAAAATTGCCCCATTTCAATTATAAAGGTGTTTTTAGAATTCGCTTGATCTTTGGAACAAAACTGCATTAAAATAATTTGACTTCCGACTCATCTAAGAAAAGATATTAAGGGATATTCTTCGATAAATAGAAAATATATGGAAAGCATTAAATAGGGTCTACCTTGAAATAAATGGCCATATCTTCGTCAAAAATTGCCCCATTTCAATTATAAAGGTGTTTTTAGAATTCACTTGATCTTTGGAACAAAACTGCATTAAAATAATTTGACTTCCGACTCATCTAAGAAAGATATTAAGGGATATTCTTCGATAAATAGAAAATATATGGAAAGCATTAAATAGGGTCTACCTTGAAATAAATGGCCATATCTTCGTCAAAAATTGCCCCATTTCAATTATAAAGGTGTTTTTAGAATTCACTTGATCTTTGGAACAAAACTGCATTAAAATAATTTGACTTCCGACTCATCTAAGAAAGATATTAAGGGATATTCTTCGATTATGGAAAGTGATAACAGAGGGTTCATCTTAAATAAATGGCTATATCTTCATTCAAAAATTGCCTAATTAACATGAGAAAGGTGTTTTAGAATTCACTTGATCTTT
>NW_025062839.1:0-39015 GCF_018153295.1 Drosophila grimshawi
TTCTTAGCTGAGTCGGAAGTCAAATTATTTTAATGCAGTTTTGTTCCAAAGATCGTGTGAATTCTAAAAATACCTTTATAATTGAAATGGGGCAATTTTTGACGAAGAAATGGCCATTTATTTCAAGGTAGACCCTATTTAGTGCTTTCTATATATTTTCTGTTAATTCTAAAAACACCTTTATAATTGAAATGGGGCAATTTTTGACGAAGATATGGCCATTTATTTCAAGGTTGACCCTATTTAATGTTTGGCTTATATTTTCTATTAATCGAAGAATATCCCTTAATATCTTTCTTTGATGAGTAGGAAGTCAAATTATTTTAATGCAGTTTTGTTTCAAAGATCGAGTGAATTCTAAAAACACCTTTATAATTGAAATGGGGCAATTTTTGACGAAGATATGGCCATTTATTTCAAGGTAGAGCCTATTTAATGCTTTCCATATATTTGCTATTTGTCAAAGAATATCCCTCAATATCTTTCTTAGCTGAGTCGGAAGTCAAATTATTTTAATGCTGTTTTGTTCCAAAGATCGAGTGAATTCTAAAAACACCTTTATAATTGAAATGGGGCAATTTTTGACGAAGATATGGCCATTTATTTCAAGGTTGACCCTATTTAATGTTTGGCTTATATTTTCTATTAATCGAAGAATATCCCTTAATATCTTTCTTAGATGAGTCGAAAGTCAAATTATTTTACTGCAGTTTTGTTTCAAAGATTGAGTGAATTCTAAAAACACCTTTATAATTGAAATGGGGCAATTTTTGACGAAGATATGGCCATTTATTTCAAGGTAGACCCTATTTAATGCTTTCCATATATTTTCTATTTATCGAAAAATATCCCTTAATATCTGTCTTACATGAGTCGGTAGTCAAATTATTTTAATGCAGTTTTGTTTCAAAGATCGAGTGAATTCTAAAAACACCTTTATAATTGAAATATGGCAATTTTTGACGACGATATGGCCATTTATTTCAAGGTAGACCCTATTTAATGTTTGGCTTATATTTTCTATTAATCGAAGAATATCCCTTAATATCTTTCTTTGATGAGTCGGAAGTCAAATTATTTTAATGCAGTTTTTTTTCAAAGATTGAGTGAATTCTAAAAACACCTTTATAATTGAAATGGGGCAATTTTTGACGAAGATATGGCCATTTATTTCAAGGTAGACCCTATTTAATACTTTCCATATATTTTCTGTTAATCAAAGAATATCCCTTAATATCTTTTTTAGATGAGTCGGAAGTCGAATTATTTTAATGCAGTTTTGTTTCAAAGATCGAGTGAATTCTAAAAACACCTTTATAATTGAAATGGGGCAATTTTTGACGAAGATATGGCCATTTATTTCAAGGTAGAGCCTATTTAATGCTTTCCATATATTTTCTATTTGTCGAAGAATATCCCTCAATATCTTTCTTAGCTGAGTCGGAAGTCAAATTATTTTAATGCAGTTTTGTTCCAAAGATCGAGCGAATTCTAAAAACACCTTTATAATTGAAATGGGGCAATTTTTGACGAAGATATGGCCATTTATTTCAAGGTAGACCCTATTTAGTGGTTTCTATATATTTTCTGTTAATTCTAAAAACACCTTTATAATTGAAATGGGGCAATTTTTGACGAAGATATGGCCATTTATTTCAAGGTTGACCCTATTTAATGTTTGGCTTATATTTTCTATTAATCGAAGAATATCCCTTAGTATCTTTCTTAGATGAGTCGGAAGTCAAATTATTTTAATGCAGTTTTGTTCCAACTATCGAGTGAATTCTAAAAACACCTTTATAATTGAAATGGGGCAATTTTTGACGAAGATATGGCTATTTATTTCAAGGTAGAGCCTATTTAATGCTTTCCATATATTTTCTATTTATCGAAGAATATCCCTCAATATCTTTCTTAGATGAGTCGAAAGTCAAATTATTTTACTGCAGTTTTGTTCCAAAGATCGAGTGAATTCTAAAACACCTTTATCATTGAAATGGGGCAATTTTTGACGAAGATATGGCCATTTATTTCAAGGTTGACCCTATTTAATGTTTGCCTTATATTTTCTATTAATCGAAGAATATCCCTTAATATCTTTCTTAGATGAGTCGGAAGTCAAATTATTTTAATGCAGTTTTGTTCCAAAGATCGAGTGAATTCTAAAAACACCTTTATAATTGAAATGGGGCAATTTTTGACGAAGATATGGCCATTTATTTCAAGGTTGACCCTATTTAATGTTTGGCTTATATTTTCTATTAATCGAAGAATATCCCTTAATATCTTTCTTAGATGAGTCGGAAGTCAAATTATTTTAATGCAGTTTTGTTCCAAAGATCAAGTGAAATCTAAAAACACCTTTATAATTGAAATGGGGCAATTTTTGACGAAGATATGGCCATTTATTTCAAGGTAGACCCTATTTAATACTTTCCATATATTTTCTGTTAATCAAAGATTATCCCTTAATATCTTTTTTAGATGAGTCGGAAGTCAAACTATTTTAATGCAGTTTTGTTTCAAAGATCGACTGAATTCTAAAAACACCTTTATCATTGAAATGGGGCAATTTTTGACGAAGATATGGCCATTTATTTCAAGGTATACCCTATTTAATACTTTCCATATATTTTCTGGTAATCAAAGAATATCCCTTAATATCTTTCTTAGATGAGTCGAAAGTCAAACTATTTTAATGCAGTTTTGTTTCAAAGATCGAGTGAATTCTAAAAACACCTTTATAATTGAAATGGGGCAAATTTTGACGAAGATATGGCCATTTATTTCAAGGTAGAGCCAATTTAATGCTTTCCATATATTTTCTATTTGTCGAAGAATATCCCTCAATATCTTTCTTAGCTGAGTCGGAAGTCAAATTATTTTAATGCAGTTTTGTTCCAAAGATCGAGTGAATTCTAAAAATACCTTTATAATTGAAATGGGGCAATTTTTGACGAAGATATGGCCATTTATTTCAAGGTAGACCCTATTTAATGCTTTCCATATATTTTCTGTTAATCAAGAATATCCCTTAATATCTTTCTTATATGAGTCGAAAGCCAAATTATTTTAATGCAGTTTTGTTCCAAAGATCGAGTGAATTCTAAAAACACCTTTATAATTGAAATGGGGCAATTTTTGACGAAGATATGGCCATTTATTTCAAGGTTGACCCTATTTAATGTTTGCCTTATATTTTCTATTAATCGAAGAATATCCCTTAATATCTTTCTTAGATGAGTCGGAAGTCAAATAATTTTAATGCAGTTTTGTTTCAAAGATCGAGTGAATTCTAAAAACACCTTTACAATTGAAATGGGGCAATTTTTGACGAACATATGGCCATTTATTTCAAGGTAGACCCTATTTAATGCTTTCCATATATTTTCTATTTATCGAAAAATATCCCTTAATATCTGTCTTACATGAGTCGGTAGTCAAATAATTTTAATGCAGTTTTGTTTCAAAGATCGAGTGAATTCTAAAAACACCTTTATAATTGAAATGGGGCAATTTTTGACGAAGATATGGCCATTTATTTCAAGGTTGACCCTATTTAATGTTTGGCTTATATTTTCTATTAATCGAAGAATATCCCTTAATATCTTTCTTTGATGAGTAGGAAGTCAAATTATTTTAATGCAGTTTTGTTTCAAAGATCGAGTGAATTCTAAAAAACACCTTTATAATTGAAATGGGGCAATTTTTGACGAAGATATGGCCATTTATTTCAAGGTAGAGCCTATTTAATGCTTTCCATATATTTGCTATTTGTCAAAGAATATCCCTCAATATCTTTTTTAGCTGAGTCGGAAGTCAAATTATTTTAATGCAGTTTTGTTCCAAAGATCGAGCGAATTCTAAAAACACCTTTATAATTGAAATGGGGCAATTTTTGACGAAGATATGGCCATTTATTTCAAGGTTGACCCTATTTAATGTTTGGCTTATATTTTCTATTAATCGAAGAGTATCCCTTAATATCTTTCTTAGATGAGTAGGAAGTCAAATTATTTTAATGCAGTTTTGTTCCAAAGATCGAGTGAATTCTAAAAACACCTTTATAATTGAAATGGGGAAATTTTTGACGAAGATATGGCCATTTATTTCAAGGTAAAGCCTATTTAATGCTTTCCATATATTTTCTATTTATCGAAGAATATCCCTAAATATCTTTCTTAGATGAGTCGGAAGTCAAATTATTTTAATGCAGTTTTGTTCCAAAGATCGATTGAATTCGAAAAACACCTTTATAATTGAAAGGGGGCAATTTTTGACGAAGATATGGCCATTTATTTCAAGATAGACCCTATTTAGTGGTTTCTATATATTTTCTGTTAATTCTAAAAACACCTTTATAATTGAAATGGGGCAATTTTTGACGAAGATATGGCCATTTATTTCAAGGTTGACCCTATTTAATGTTTGGCTTATATTTTCTATTAATCGAAGAATATCCCTTAGTATCTTTCTTAGATGAGTCGGAAGTCAAATTATTTTAATGCAGTTTTGTTCCAAATATCGAGTGAATTCTAAAAACACCTTTATAATTGAAATGGGGCAATTTTTGACGAAGATATGGCCATTTATTTCAAGGTAGAGCCTATTTAATGCTTTCCATATATTTTCTATTAATCGAAGAATATCCCTTAATATCTTTCTTAGATGAGTCGGAAGTCAAATTATTTTAATGCAGTTTTGTTCCAAAGATCGAGTGAATTCTAAAAACACCTTTATCATTGAAATGGGGCAATTTTTGACGAAGATATGGCCATTTATTTCAAGGTTGACCCTATTTAATGTTTGCCTTATATTTTCTATTAATCGAAGAATATCCCTTAATATCTTTCTTAGATGAGTCGGAAGTCAAATTATTTTAATGCAGTTTTGTTCCAAAGATCGAGTGAATTCTAAAAACACCTTTATAATTGAAATGGGGCAATTTTTGACGAAGATATGGCCATTTATTTCAAGGTTGACCCTATTTAATGTTTGGCTTATATTTTCTATTAATCGAAGAATATCCCTTAATATCTTTCTTAGATGAGTCGGAAGTCAAATTATTTTAATGCAGTTTTGTTTCAAAGATCAAGTGAAATCTAAAAACACCTTTATAATTGAAATGGGGCAATTTTTGACGAAGATATGGCCATTTATTTCAAGGTAGAGCCAATTTAATACTTTCCATATATTTTCTGTTAATCAAAGATTATCCCTTAATATCTTTTTTAGATGAGTCGGAAGTCAAACTATTTTAATGCAGTTTTGTTTCAAAGATCGACTGAATTCTAAAAACACCTTTATCATTGAAATGGGGCAATTTTTGACGAAGATATGGCCATTTATTTCAAGGTATACCCTATTTAATACTTTCCATATATTTTCTGGTAATCAAAGAATATCCCTTAATATCTTTCTTAGATGAGTCGAAAGTCAAACTATTTTAATGCAGTTTTGTTTCAAAGATCGAGTGAATTCTAAAAACACCTTTATAATTGAAATGGGGCAAATTTTGACGAAGATATGGCCATTTATTTCAAGGTAGAGCCAATTTAATGCTTTCCATATATTTTCTATTTGTCGAAGAATATCCCTCAATATCTTTCTTAGCTGAGTCGGAAGTCAAATTATTTTAATGCAGTTTTGTTCCAAAGATCGAGTGAATTCTAAAAACACCTTTATAATTGAAATGGGGCAATTTTTGACGAAGATATGGCCATTTATTTCAAGGTAGACCCTATTTAATGCTTTCCATATATTTTCTGTTAATCAAGAATATCCCTTAATATCTTTCTTATATGAGTCGAAAGTCAAATTATTTTAATGCAGTTTTGTTCCAAAGATCGAGTGAATTCTAAAAACACCTTTATAATTGAAATGGGGCAATTTTTGACGAAGATATGGCCATTTATTTCAAGGTTGACCCTATTTAATGTTTGCCTTATATTTTCTATTAATCGAAGAATATCCCTTAATATCTTTCTTAGATGAGTCGGAAGTCAAATTATTTTAATGCAGTTTTGTTTCAAAGATCGAGCGAATTCTAAAAACACCTTTACAATTGAAATGGGGCAATTTTTGACGAACATATGGCCATTTATTTCAAGGTAGACCCTATTTAATGCTTTCCATATATTTTCTATTTATCGAAAAATATCCCTTAATATCTGTCTTACATGAGTCGGTAGTCAAATAATTTTAATGCAGTTTTGTTTCAAAGATCGAGTGAATTCTAAAAACACCTTTATAATTGAAATGGGGCAATTTTTGACGAAGATATGGCCATTTATTTCAAGGTTGACCCTATTTAATGTTTGGCTTATATTTTCTATTAATCGAAGAGTATCCCTTAATATCTTTCTTAGATGAGTAGGAAGTCAAATTATTTTAATGCAGTTTTGTTCCAAAGATCGAGTGAATTCTAAAAACACCTTTATAATTGAAATGGGGCAATTTTTGACGAAGATATGGCCATTTATTTCAAGGTAGAGCCTAATTTAATGCTTTCCATATATTTGCTATTTGTCAAAGAATATCCCTCAATATCTTTTTTAGCTGAGTCGGAAGTCAAATTATTTTAATGCAGTTTTGTTCCAAAGATCGAGCGAATTCTAAAAACACCTTTATAATTGAAATGGGGCAATTTTTGACGAAGATATGGCCATTTATTTCAAGGTTGACCCTATTTAATGTTTGGCTTATATTTTCTATTAATCGAAGAGTATCCCTTAATATCTTTCTTAGATGAGTCGGAAGTCAAATTATTTTAATGCAGTTTTGTTCCAAAGATCGAGTGAATTCTAAAAACACCTTTATAATTGAAATGGGGAAATTTTTGACGAAGATATGGCCATTTATTTCAAGGTAAAGCCTATTTAATGCTTTCCATATATTTTCTATTTATCGAAGAATATCCCTTAATATCTTTCTTAGATGAGTCGAAAGTCAAATTATTTTACTGCAGTTTTGTTCCAAAGATCGAGTGAATTCTAAAAACACCTTTATAATTGAAATGGGGCAATTTTTGACGAAGATATGGCCATTTATTTCAAGGTTGACCCTATTTAATGTTTGCCTTATATTTTCTATTAATCGAAGAATATCCCTTATTATCTTTCTTAGATGAGTCGGAAGTCAAATTATTTTAATGCAGTTTTGTTCCAAAGATCGAGTGAATTCTAAAAACACCTTTATAATTGAAATGGGGCAATTTTTGACGAAGATATGGCCATTTATTTCAAGGTAGACCCTATTTAATGCTTTCCATATGTTTTCTATTTATCGAAGAATATCCCTTAATATCTGTCTTACATGAGTCGGTAGTCAAATAATTTTAATGCAGTTTTGTTTCAAAGATCGAGTGAATTCTAAAAACACCTTTATAATTGAAATGGGGGCAATTTTTGACGAAGATATGGCCATTTATTTTCAAGGTTGACCCTATTTAATGTTTGCCTTATATTTTCTATAATCGAAGAATATCCCTTAATATCTTTCTTAGATGAGTCGGAAGTCAAATTATTTTAATGCAGTTTTGTTCCAAAGATCGAGTGAATTCTAAAAACACCTTTATAATTTAAATGGGGCAATTTTAGACGAAGATATGGCCATTTATTTCAAGGTTGACCCTATTTAATGTTTGGCTTATATTTTCTATTAATCGAAGAATATCCCTTAATATCTTTTTTAGATGAGTCGGAAGTCAAACTATTTTAATGCAGTTTTGTTTCAAAGATCGAGTGAATTCTAAAAACACCTTTATAATTGAAATGGGGCAATTTTTGACGAAGATATGGCCATTTATTTCAAGGTAGACCCTATTTAATGCTTTCCATATGTTTTCTATTTATCGAAGAATATCCCTTAATATCTGTCTTACATGAGTCGGTAGTCAAATAATTTTAATGCAGTTTTGTTTCAAAGATCGAGTGAATTCTAAAAACACCTTTATAATTGAAATGGGGCAATTTTTGACGAAGATATGGCCATTTATTTCAAGGTTGACCCTATTTAATGTTTGGCTTATATTTTCTATTTATCGAAGAATATCCCTTAATATCTTTCTTAGATGAGTCGAAAGTCAAATTATTTTACTGCAGTTTTGTTTCAAAGATTGAGTGAATTCTAAAAACACCTTTATAATTGAAATGGGGCAATTTTTGACGAAGATATGGCCATTTATTTCAAGGTAGAGCCTATTTAATGCTTTCCATATATTTTCTATTTGTCGAAGAATATCCCTCAATATCTTTCTTAGCTGAGTCGGAAGTCAAATTATTTTAATGCAGTTTTGTTCCAAAGATCGAGTGAATTCTAAAAACACCTTTATAATTGAAATGGGGAAATTTTTGACGAAGATATGGCCATTTATTTCAAGGTAAAGCCTATTTAATGCTTTCCATATATTTTCTATTTATCGAAGAATATCCCTTAATATCTTTCTTAGATGAGTCGAAAGTCAAATTATTTTAATGCAGTTTTGTTTCAAAGATCGAGTGAATTCTAAAAACACCTTTATAATTGAAATGGGGCAATTTTTGACGAAGATATGGCCATTTATTTCAAGGTTGACCCTATTTAATGTTTGCCTTATATTTTCTATTAATCGAAGAATATCCCTTAATATCTTTCTTAGATGAGTCGGAAGTCAAATTATTTTAATGCAGTTTTGTTCCAAAGATCGAGTGAATTCTAAAAACACCTTTATAATTGAAATGGGGCAATTTTTGACGAAGATATTGCCATTTATTTCAAGGTTGACCCTATTTAATACTTTCCATATATTTTCTGTTAATCAAAGAACATCCCTTAATATCTTTTTTAGATGAGTCGGAAGTCAAACTATTTTAATGCAGTTTTGTTTCAAAGATCGAGTGAATTCTAAAAACACCTTTATAATTGAAATGGGGCAATTTTTGACGAAGATATGGCCATTTATTTCAAGGTAGACCCTATTTAATGCTTTCCATATGTTTTCTATTTATCGAAGAATATCCCTTAATATCTGTCTTACATGAGTCGGTAGTCAAATAATTTTAATGCAGTTTTGTTTCAAAGATCGAGTGAATTCTAAAAACACCTTTATAATTGAAATGGGGCAATTTTTGACGAAGATATGGCCATTTATTTCAAGGTTGACCCTATTTAATGTTTGCCTTATATTTTCTATTTATCGAAGAATATCCCTTAATATCTTTCTTAGATGAGTCGAAAGTCAAATTATTTTACTGCAGTTTTGTTTCAAAGATCGAGTGAATTCAAAAAACACCTTTATAATTGAAATGGGGCAATTTTTGACGAAGATATGGCCATTTATTTCAAGGTAGACCCTATTTCATACTTTCCATATATTTTCTATTTATCGAAGAATATCCCTTAATATCTTTTTTAGATGAGTCGGAAGTCGAATTATTTTAATGCAGTTTTGTTTCAAAGATCGAGTGAATTCTAAAAACACCTTTATAATTGAAATGGGGCAATTTTTGACGAAGATATGGCCATTTATTTCAAGGTAGAGCCTAATTTAATGCTTTCCATATATTTGCTATTTGTCAAAGAATATCCCTCAATATCTTTCTTAGCTGAGTCGGAAGTCAAATTATTTTAATGCAGTTTTGTTCCAAAGATCGTGTGAATTCTAAAAATACCTTTATAATTGAAATGGGGCAATTTTTGACGAAGAAATGGCCATTTATTTCAAGGTTGACCCTATTTAATGTTTGGCTTATATTTTCTATTAATCGAAGAATATCCCTTAATATCTTTCTTTGATGAGTAGGAAGTCAAATTATTTTAATGCAGTTTTGTTTCAAAGATCGAGTGAATTCTAAAAACACCTTTATAAATGAAATGGGGCAATTTTTGACGAAGATATGGCCATTTATTTCAAGGTAAAGCCTATTTAATGCTTTCCATATATTTTCTATTTATCGAAGAATATCCCTTAATATCTTTCTTAGATGAGTCGAAAGTCAAATTATTTTAATGCAGTTTTGTTTCAAAGATCGAGTGAATTCTAAAAACACCTTTATAATTGAAATGGGGCAATTTTTGACGAAGATATGGCCATTTATTTCAAGGTTGACCCTATTTAATGTTTGCCTTATATTTTCTATTAATCGAAGAATATCCCTTAATATCTTTCTTAGATGAGTCGGAAGTCAAATTATTTTAATGCAGTTTTGTTCCAAAGATCGAGTGAATTCTAAAAACACCTTTATAATTGAAATGGGGCAATTTTTGACGAAGATATGGCCATTTATTTCAAGGTTGACCCTATTTAATACTTTCCATATATTTTCTGTTAATCAAAGAACATCCCTTAATATCTTTTTTAGATGAGTCGGAAGTCAAACTATTTTAATGCAGTTTTGTTTCAAAGATCGAGTGAATTCTAAAAACACCTTTATAATTGAAATGGGGCAATTTTTGACGAAGATATGGCCATTTATTTCAAGGTAGAGCCTATTTAATGCTTTCCATATATTTTCTGTTAATCAAAGAATATCCCTCAATATCTTTCTTAGCTGAGTCGGCAGTCAAATTACTTTAATGCAGTTTTGTTCCAAAGATCGAGCGAATTCTAAAAATACCTTTATAATTGAAATGGGGCAATTTTTGACGAAGATATGGCCATTTATTTCAAGGTAGACCCTATTTAATGCTTTCCATATATTTTCTGTTAATCATGAATATCCCTTAATATCTTTCTTATATGAGTCGAAAGTCAAATTATTTTAATGCAGTTTTGTTCCAAAGATCAAGTGAATTTTAAAAACACCTTTATAATTGAAATGGAGCAATTTTTGACGAAGATATGGCCATTTATTTCAAGGTAGAGCCTATTTAATGCTTTCCATATATTTTCTATTTGTCGAAGAATATCCCTCAATATCTTTCTTAGCTGAGTCGGAAGTCAAATTATTTTAACGCAGTTTTGTTTCAAAAATCGAGTGAATTCTAAAAACACCTTTATAATTGAAATGGGGCAATTTTTGACGAAGATATGGCCATTTATTTCAAGGTAGAGCCTATTTAATGCTTTCCATATATTTTCTATTTGTCGAAGAATATCCCTCAATATCTTTCTTAGCTGAGACGGAAGTCAAATTATTTTAACGCAGTTTTGTTTCAAAAATCGAGTGAATTCTAAAAACACCTTTATAATTGAAATGGGGCAATTTTTGACGAAGATATGGCCATTTATTTCAAGGTTGACCCTATTTAATGTTTGGCTTATATTTTCTATTAATCGAAGAGTATCCCTTAATATCTTTCTTAGATGAGTAGGAAGTCAAATTATTTTAATGCACTTTTGTTCCAAAGATCGAGTGAATTCTAAAAACACCTTTATAATTGAAATGGGGCAATTTTTGACGAAGATATGGCCATTTATTTCAAGGTAGAACCTATTTAATGCTTTCCATATATTTTCTATTTAACGAAGAATATCCCTTAATATCTTTCTTAGATGAGTCAAAAGTCAAATTATTTTACTGCAGTTTTGTTTCGAAGATCGAGTGAATTCTAAAAACACCTTTATAATTGAAATGGGGCAATTTTTGACGAAGATATGGCCATTTATTTCAAGGTTGACCCTATTTAATGTTTGCCTTATATTTTCTATTAATCGAAGAATATCCCTTAATATCTTTCTTAGATGAGTCGGAAGTCAAATTATTTTAATGCAGTTTTGTTTCAAAGATTGAGTGAATTCTAAAAACACCTTTATAATTGAAATGGGGCAATTTTTGACGAAGATATGGACATTTATTTCAAGGTAGACCCTATTTAAGGCTTTCCATATATTTTGTGTTAATGAAAGAATATCCCAGGAGATGTTTCTGAGATGAGTAGGAAGTCGAATTATTTTAATGCCGTTTTGTTCCAAAGATTGAGTGAATTCTATAAACACCTTTATAATTGAAATGGGGCAATTTTTGACGAAGATATGGCCATTTATTTCAAGGTAGAGCCTATTTAATGCTTTCCATATATTTGCTATTTGTCAAAGAATATCCCTCAATATCTTTCTTAGCTGAGTCGGAAGTCAAATTATTTTAATGCAGTTTTGTTCCAAAGATCGAGCGAATTCTAAAAACACCTTTATAATTGAAATGGGGCAATTTTTGACGAAGATATGGCCATTTATTTCAAGGTAGACCCTATTTAATGCTTTCCATATATTTTCTGTTAATTCTAAAAACACCTTTATAATTGAAATGGGGCAATTTTTGACGAAGATATGGCCATTTATTTCAAGGTTGACCCTATTTAATGTTTGGCTTATATTTTCTATTAATCGAAGAGTATCCCTTAATATCTTTCTTAGATGAGTAGGAAGTCAAATTATTTTAATGCAGTTTTGTTCTAAAGATCGAGTGAATTCTAAAAACACCTTTATAATTGAAATGGGGCAATTTTTGACGAAGATATGGCCATTTATTTCAAGGTAAAGCCTATTTAATGCTTTCCATATATTTTCTATTTATCGAAGAATATCCCTTAATATCTTTCTTAGATGAGTCGAAAGTCAAATTATTTTAATGCAGTTTTGTTCCAAAGATCGAGTGAATTCTAAAAACACCTTTATAATTGAAATGGGGCAATTTTTGACAAAGATATGGCCATTTATTTCAAGGTTGACCCTATTTAATACTTTCCATATATTTTCTGTTAATCAAAGAACATCCCTTAATATCTTTTTTAGATGAGTCGGAAGTCAAACTATTTTAATGCAGTTTTGTTTCAAAGATCGAGTGAATTCTAAAAACACCTTTATAATTGAAATGGGGCAATTTTTGACGAAGATATGGCCATTTATTTCAAGGTAGAGCCTATTTAATGCTTTCCATATATTTTCTATTTGTCGAAGAATATCCCTCAATATCTTTCTTAGCTGAGTCGGAAGTCAAATTATTTTAATGCAGTTTTGTTCCAAAGATCGAGCGAATTCTAAAAATACCTTTATAATTGAAATGGGGCAATTTTTGACGAAGATATGGCCATTTATTTCAAGGTAGACCCTATTTAATGCTTTCCATATATTTTCTGTTAATCATGAATATCCCTTAATATCTTTCTTATATGAGTCGAAAGTCAAATTATTTTAATGCAGTTTTGTTCCAAAGATCAAGTGAATTTTAAAAACACCTTTATAATTGAAATGGAGCAATTTTTGACGAAGATATGGCCATTTATTTCAAGGTAGAGCCTATTTAATGCTTTCCATATATTTTCTATTTGTCGAAGAATATCCCTCAATATCTTTCTTAGCTGAGTCGGAAGTCAAATTATTTTAACGCAGTTTTGTTTCAAAAATCGAGTGAATTCTAAAAATATCTTTATAATTGAAATGGGGCAATTTTTGACGAAGATATGGCCATTTATTTCAAGGTTGACCCTATTTAATGTTTGCCTTATATTTTCCTATTTAATGCTTTCCATATATTTTCTATTTGTCGAAGAATATCCCTCAATATCTTTCTTAGCTGAGTCGGAAGTCAAATTATTTTAACGCAGTTTTGTTTCAAAAATCGAGTGAATTCTAAAAACACCTTTATAATTGAAATGGGGCAATTTTTGACGAAGATATGGCCATTTATTTCAAGGTTGACCCTATTTAATGTTTGGCTTATATTTTCTATTAATCGAAGAGTATCCCTTAATATCTTTCTTAGATGAGTCGGAAGTCCAATTATTTTAATGCAGTTTTGTTCCAAAGATCGAGTGAATTCTAAAAACACCTTTATAATTGAAATGGGGCAATTTTTGACGAAGATATGGCCATTTATTTCAAGTAAAGCCTATTTAATGCTTTCCATATATTTTCTATTTATCGAAGAATATCCCTTAATATCTTTCTTAGATGAGTCGGAAGTCAAATTATTTTACTGCAGTTTTGTTCCAAAGATCGAGTGAATTCTAAAAGCACCTTTATAATTGAAATGGGGCAATTTTTGACGAAGATATGGCCATTTATTTCAAGGTTGACCCTATTTAATGTTTGCCTTATATTTTCTATTAATCGAAGAATATCCCTTAATATCTTTCTTAGATGAGTCGGAAGTCAAATTATTTTAATGCAGTTTTGTTTCAAAGATCGAGTGAATTCTAAAAACACCTTTATAATTGAAATGGGGCAATTTTTGACGAAGATATGGCCATTTATTTCAAGGTTGACCCTATTTAATGTTTGGCTTATATTTTCTATTAATCGAAGAATATCCCTTAATATCTTTCTTTGATGAGTCGGAAGTCAAATTATTTTAATGCAGTTTTGTTTCAAAGATTGAGTGAATTCTAAAAACACCTTTATAATTGAAATGGGGCAATTTTTGACGAAGATATGGCCATTTATTTCAAGGTAGACCCTATTTAATACTTTCCATATATTTTCTGTTAATCAAAGAATATCCCTCAATATCTATTTTAGATGAGTCGGAAGTCGAATTATTTTAATGCAGTTTTGTTTCAAAGATCGAGTGAATTCTAAAAACACCTTTATAATTGAAATGGGGCAATTTTTGACGAAGATATGGCCATTTATTTCAAGGTAGAGCCTATTTAATGCTTTCCATATATTTGCTATTTGTCAAAGAATATCCCTCAATATCTTTCTTAGCTGAGTCGGAAGTCGAATTATTTTAATGCAGTTTTGTTCCAAAGATCGAGCGAATTCTAAAAACACCTTTATAATTGAAATGGGGCAATTTTTGACGAAGATATGGCCATTTATTTCAAGGTAGACCCTATTTAATGCTTTCCATATATTTTCTGTTAATTCTAAAAACACCTTTATAATTGAAATGGGGCAATTTTTGACGAAGATATGGCCATTTATTTCAAGGTTGACCCTATTTAATGTTTGGCTTATATTTTCTATTAATCGAAGAGTATCCCTTAATATCTTTCTTAGATGAGTAGGAAGTCAAATTATTTTAATGCACTTTTGTTCCAAAGATCGAGTGAATTCTAAAAACACCTTTATAATTGAAATGGGGCAATTTTTGACGAAGATATGGCCATTTATTTCAAGGTAAAGCCTATTTAATGCTTTCCATATATTTTCTATTTATCGAAGAATATCCCTTAATATCTTTCTTAGATGAGTCGAAAGTCAAATTATTTTAATGCAGTTTTGTTCCAAAGATCGAGTGAATTCTAAAAACACCTTTATAATTGAAATGGGGCAATTTTTGACGAAGATATGGCCATTTATTTCAAGGTTGACCCTATTTAATGTTTTCCATATATTTTCTATTAATCGAAGAATATCCCTTAATATCTTTCTTAGATGAGTCGGAAGTCAAATTATTTTAATGCAGTTTTGTTCCAAAGATCGAGTAAATTCTAAAAACACCTTTATAATTGAAATGGGACAATTTTTGACGAAGATATGGCCATTTATTTCAAGGTAGACCCTATTTAATGCTTTCCATATGTTTTCTATTTATCGAAGAATATCCCTTAATATCTGTCTTACATGAGTCGGTAGTCAAATAATTTTAATGCAGTTTTGTTTCAAAGATCGAGTGAATTCTAAAAACACCTTTATAATTGAAATGGGGCAATTTTTGACGAAGATATGGCCATTTATTTCAAGGTTGACCCTATTTAATGTTTGCCTTATATTTTCTATTAATCGAAGAATATCCCTTAATATCTTTCTTAGATGAGTCGGAAGTCAAATTATTTTAATGCACTTTTGTTCCAAAGATCGAGTGAATTCTAAAAACACCTTTATAATTGAAATGGGGCAATTTTTGACGAAGATATGGCCATTTATTTCAAGGTTGACCCTATTTAATGCTTTCCATATATTTTCTATTTATCGAAGAATATCCCTTAATATCTTTTTTAGATGAGTCGGAAGTCAAACTATTTTACTGCAGTTTTGTTTCAAAGATCGAGTGAATTCTAAAAACACCTTTATAATTGAAATGGGGCAATTTTTGACGAAGATATGGCCATTTATTTCAAGGTTGACCCTATTTAATGTTTGCCTTATATTTTCTATTAATCGAAGAATATCCCTTAATATCTTTCTTAGATGAGTCGGAAGTCAAATTATTTTAATGCACTTTTGTTCCAAAGATCGAGTGAATTCTAAAAACACCTTTATAATTGAAATGGGGCAATTTTTGACGAAGATGTGGCCATTTATTTCAAGGTAGAGCCTATTTAATGCTTTCCATATATTTTCTATTTATCGAAGAATATCCCTTAATATCTTTCTTAGATGAGTCGAAAGTCAAGTTATTTTACTGCAGTTTTGTTTCAAAGATCGAGTGAATTCTAAAAACACCTTTATAATTGAAATGGGGCAATTTTTGACGAAGATATGGCCATTTATTTCAAGGTTGACCCTATTTAATGTTTGCCTTATATTTTCTATTAATCGAAGAATATCCCTTAATATCTTTCTTAGATGAGTTGGAAGTCAAATTATTTTAATGCAGTTTTGTTCCAAAGATCGAGTGAATTCTAAAAACACCTTTATAATTGAAATGGGGCAATTTTTGACGAAGATATGGCCATTTATTTCAAGGTAGAGCCTATTTAATGCTTTCCATATATTTTCTATTTATCGAAAAATATCCCTTAATATCTGTCTTACATGAGTCGGTAGTCAAATAATTTTAATGCAGTTTTGTTTCAAAGATCGAGTGAATTCTAAAAACACCTTTATAATTGAAATGGGGCAATTTTTGACGAAGATATGGCCATTTATTTCAAGGTTGACCCTATTTAATGTTTGGCTTATATTTTCTATTAATCGAAGAATATCCCTTAATATCTTTCTTTGATGAGTCGGAAGTCAAATTATTTTAATGCAGTTTTTTTTCAAAGATTGAGTGAATTCTAAAAACACCTTTATAATTGAAATGGGGCAATTTTTGACGAAGATATGGCCATTTATTTCAAGGTAGACCCTATTTAATACTTTCCATATATTTTCTGTTAATCAAAGAATATCCCTTAATATCTTTTTTAGATGAGTCGGAAGTCGAATTATTTTAATGCAGTTTTGTTTCAAAGATTAAGCGAATTCTAAAAACACCTTTATAATTGAAGTGGGGCAATTTTTGACGAAGATATGGCCATTTATTTCAAGGTAGAGCCTATTTAATGCTTTCCATATATTTGCTATTTGTCAAAGAATATCCCTCAATATCTTTCTTAGCTGAGTCGGAAGTCAAATTATTTTAATGCAGTTTTGTTCCAAAGATCGAGCGAATTCTAAAAACACCTTTATAATTGAAATGGGGCAATTTTTGACGAAGATATGGCCATTTATTTCAAGGTAGACCCTATTTAATGCTTTCCATATATTTTCTGTTAATTCTAAAAACACCTTTATAATTGAAATGGGGCAATTTTTGACGAAGATATGGCCATTTATTTCAAGGTTGACCCTATTTAATGTTTGGCTTATATTTTCTATTAATCGAAGAGTATCCCTTAATATCTTTCTTAGATGAGTAGGAAAACAAATTATTTTAATGCAGTTTTGTTCCAAAGATCGAGTGAATTCTAAAAACACCTTTATAATTGAAATGGGGCAATTTTTGACGAAGATATGGCCATTTATTTCAAGGTAGACCCTATTTAATGCTTTCCATATGTTTTCTATTTATCGAAGAATATCCCTTAATATCTGTCTTACATGAGTCGGTAGTCAAATAATTTTAATGCAGTTTTGTTTCAAAGATCGAGTGAATTCTAAAAACACCTTTGTAATTGAAATGGGGCAATTTTTGACGAAGATATGGCCATTTATTTCAAGGTTGACCCTATTTAATACTTTCCATATATTTTCTGTTAATCAAAGAACATCCCTTAATATCTTTTTTAGATGAGTCGGAAGTCAAACTATTTTAATGCAGTTTTGTTTCAAAGATCGAGTGAATTCTAAAAACACCTTTATAATTGAAATGGGGCAATTTTTGACGAAGATATGGCCATTTATTTCAAGGTAGAGCCTATTTAATGCTTTCCATATATTTTCTATTTGTCGAAGAATATCCCTCAATATCTTTCTTAGCTGAGTCGGAAGTCAAATTATTTTAATGCAGTTTTGTTCCAAAGATCGAGCGAATTCTAAAAATACCTTTATAATTGAAATGGGGCAATTTTTGACGAAGATATGGCCATTTATTTCAAGGTAGACCCTATTTAATGCTTTCCATATATTTTCTGTTAATCATGACTATCCCTTAATATCTTTCTTATATGAGTCGAAAGTCAAATTATTTTAATGCAGTTTTTTTCCAAAGATCAAGTGAATTCTAAAAACACCTTTATAATTGAAATGGGGCAATTTTTGACGAAGATATGGCCATTTATTTCAAGGTAGAGCCTATTTAATGCTTTCCATATATTTTCTATTTGTCGAAGAATATCCCTCAATATCTTTCTTAGCTGAGTCGGATGTCAAATTATGTTAACGCAGTTTTGTTTCAAAAATCGAGTGAATTCTAAAAACACCTTTATAATTGAAATGGGGCAATTTTTGACGAAGATATGGCCATTTATTTCAAGGTTGACCCTATTTAATGTTTGGCTTATATTTTCTATTAATCGAAGAATATCCCTTAATATCTTTCTTAGATGAGTAGGAAGTCAAATTATTTTAATGCAGTTTTGTTCCAAAGATCGAGTGAATTCTAAAAACACCTTTATAATTGAAATATGGCAATTTTTGACGAAGATATGGCCATTTATTTCAAGGTAGACCCTATTTAATGCTTTCCATATATTTTCTGTTAATCGAAGAATATCCCTTAATATCTTTCTTAGATGAGTCGAAAGTCAAATTATTTTAATGCAGTTTTGTTTCAAAGATCGAGTGAATTCTAAAAACACCTTTATAATTGAAATGGGGCAATTTTTGACGAAGATATGGCCATTTATTTCAAGGTAGACCCTATTTAATACTTTCCATATATTTTCTGTTAATCAAAGAATATCCCTTAATATCTTTTTTAGATGAGTCGGAAGTCAAATTATTTTAATGCAGTTTTGTTTCAAAGATCGAGTGAATTCTAAAAACACCTTTATAATTGAAATGGGGCAATTTTTGACGAAGATATGGCCATTTATTTCAAGGTAGAGCCTATTTAATGCTTTCCATATATTTTCTATTTGTCGAAGAATATCCCTCAATATCTTTCTTAGCTGAGTCGGAAGACAAATTATTTTAATGCAGTTTTGTTCCAAAGATCGAGCGAATTCTAAAAACACCTTTATAATTGAAATGGGGCAATTTTTGACGAAGATATGGCCATTTATTTCAAGGTAGACCCTATTTAATGCTTTCCATATATTTTCTGTTATTTCTAAAAACACCTTTATAATTGAAATGGGGCAATTTTTGACGAAGATATGGCCATTTATTTCAAGGTTGACCCTATTTAATGTTTGGCTTATATTTTCTATTAATCGAAGAGTATCCCTTAATATCTTTCTTAGATGAGTAGGAAGTCAAATTATTTTAATGCACTTTTGTTCCAAAGATCGAGTGAATTCTAAAAACACCTTTATAATTGAAATGGGGCAATTTTTGACGAAGGATATGGCCATTTATTTCAAGTAGAACCTATTTAATGCTTTCCATATGTTTTCTATTTATCGAAGAATATCCCTTAATATCTGTCTTACATGAGTCGGTAGTCAAATAATTTTAATGCAGTTTTGTTTCAAAGATCGAGTGAATTCTAAAAACACCTTTATAATTGAAATGGGGCAATTTTTGACGAAGATATGGCCATTTATTTCAAGGTTGACCCTATTTAATGTTTGGCTTATATTTTCTATTAATCGAAGAATATCCCTTAATATCTTTCTTAGATGAGTCGGAAGTCAAATTATTTTAATGCAGTTTTGTTCCAAAGATCGAGTGAATTCTAAAAACACCTTTATAATAGAAATGGGGCAATTTTTGACGAAGATATGGCCATTTATTTCAAGGTTGACCCTATTTAATACTTTCCATATATTTTCTGTTAATCAAAGAACATCCCTTAATATCTTTTTTAGATGAGTCGGAAGTCAAACTATTTTAATGCAGTTTTGTTTCAAAGATCGAGTGAATTCTAAAAACACCTTTATAATTAAAATGGGGCAATTTTTGACGAAGATATGGCCATTTATTTCAAGGTAGAGCCTATTTAATGCTTTCCATATATTTTCTATTTGTCGAAGAATATCCCTCAATATCTTTCTTAGCTGAGTCGGAAGTCAAATTATTTTAATGCAGTTTTGTTCCAAAGATCGAGCGAATTCTAAAAATACCTTTATAATTGAAATGGGGCAATTTTTGACGAAGATATGGCCATTTATTTCAAGGTAGACCCTATTTAATGCTTTCCATATATTTTTTGTTAATCAAGAATATCCCTTAATATCTTTCTTATATGAGTCGAAAGTCAAATTATTTTAATGCAGTTCTGTTCCAAAGATCAAGTGAATTTTAAAAACACCTTTATAATTGAAATGGGGCAATTTTTGACGAAGATATGGCCATTTATTTCAAGGTAGAGCCTATTTAATGCTTTCCATATATTTTCTATTTGTCGAAGAATATCCCTCAATATCTTTCTTAGATGAGTCGGTAGTCAAATTATTTTGGTGCAGTTTTGTTCCAAAGATCAAGTGAATTCTAAAAACACCTTTATAATTGAAATGGGGCAATTTTTGACGAAGATATGGCCATTTATTTCAAGGTTGACCCAATTTAATGTTTGCCTTATATTTTCTATTAATCGAAGAATATCCCTTAATATCTTTCTTAGATGAGTAGGAAGTCAAATTATTTTAATGCAGTTTGTTCCAAAGATCGAGTGAATTCTAAAAACACCTTTATAATTGAAATATGGCAATTTTTGACGAAGATATGGCCATTTATTTCAAGGTAGACCCTATTTAATACTTTCCATATATTTTCTGTTAATCAAAGAATATCCCTTAATATCTTTTTTAGATGAGTCGGAAGTTGAATTATTTTAATGCAGTTTTGTTTCAAAGATCGAGTGAATTCTAAAAACACCTTTATAATTGAAATGGGGCAATTTTTGACGAAGATATGGCCATTTATTTCAAAGTTGACCCTATTTAATGTTTGGCTTATATTTTCTATTAATCGAAGAATATCCCTTAATATCTTTCTTAGATGAGTCGGAAGTCAAATTATTTTAATGCAGTTTTGTTTCAAAGATTGTGTGAATTCTAAAAACACCTTTATAATTGAAATATGGCAATTTTTGACGAAGATATGGCCATTTATTTCAAGGTAGACCCTATTTAATACTTTCCATATATTTTCTATTTGTCGAAGAATATCCCTCAATATCTTTCTTAGCTGAGTCGGAAGTCAAATTATTTTAATGCAGTTTTGTTCCAAAGATCGAGCGAATTCTAAAAACACCTTTATAATTGAAATGGGACAATTTTTGACGAAGATATGGCCATTTATTTCAAGGTAGACCCTATTTAATGCTTTCCGTTTATTTTCTGTTAATTCTAAAAACACCTTTATAATTGAAATGGGGCAATTTTTGACGAAGATATGGCCATTTATTTCAAGGTTGACCCTATTTAATGTTTGGCTTATATTTTCTATTAATCGAAGAGTATCCCTTAATATCTTTCTTAGATGAGTAGGAAGTCAAATTATTTTAATGCAGTTTTGTTCCAAAGATCGAGTGAATTCTAAAAACACCTTTATAATTGAAATGGGGCAATTTTTGACGAAGATATGGCCATTTATTTCAAGGTAAAGCCTATTTAATGCTTTCCATATATTTTCTATTTATCGAGGAATATCCCTTAATATCTTTCTTAGATGAGTCGAAAGTCAAATTATTTTACTGCAGTTTTGTTCCAAAGATCGAGTGAATTCTAAAAACACCTTTATAATTGAAATGGGGCAATTTTTGACGAAGATATGGCCATTTATTTCAAGGTTGACCCTATTTAATGTTTGCCTTATATTTTCTATTAATCGAAGAATATCCCTTAATATCTTTCTTAGATGAGTCGGAAGTCAAATTATTTTAATGCAGTTTTGTTCCAAAGATCGAGTGAATTCTAAAAACACCTTTATAATTGAAATGGGGCAATTTTTGACGAAGATATGGCCATTTATTTCAAGGTAGACCCTATTTAATGCTTTCCATATATTTTCTATTTATCGAAGAATATCCCTTAATATCTGTCTTACATGAGTCGGATGTCAAATTATTTTAACGCAGTTTTGTTTCAAAAAATCGAGTGAATTCTAAAAACACCTTTATAATTGAAATAGGGCAATTTTTGACGAAGATATGGCCATTTATTTCAAGGTTGACCCTATTTAATGTTTGCCTTATATTTTCTATTAATCGAAGAATATCCCTTAATATCTTTCTTAGATGAGTAGGAAGTCAAATTATTTTAATGCAGTTTTGTTCCAAAGATCGAGTGAATTCTAAAAACACCTTTATAATTGAAATATGGCAATTTTTGACGAAGATATGGCCATTTATTTCAAGGTAGACCCTATTTAATACTTTCCATATATTTTCTGTTAATCAAAGAATATCCCTTAATATCTTTTTTAGATGAGTCGGAAGTTGAATTATTTTAATGCAGTTTTGTTTCAAAGATCGAGTGAATTCTAAAAACACCTTTATAATTGAAATGGGGCAATTTTTGACGAAGATATGGCCATTTATTTCAAGGTTGACCCTATTTAATGTTTGGCTTATATTTTCTATTAATCGAAGAATATCCCTTAATATCTTTCTTAGATGAGTCGGAAGTCAAATTATTTTAATGCAGTTTTGTTTCAAAGATTGAGTGAATTCTAAAAACACCTTTATAATTGAAATGGGGCAATTTTTGACGAAGATATGGCCATTTATTTCAAGGTAGACCCTATTTAATACTTTCCATATATTTTCTGTTAATCAAAAAATATCCCTTAATATCTATTTTAGATGAGTCGGAAGTTGAATTATTTTAATGCAGTTTTGTTTCAAAGATCGAGTGAATTCTAAAAACACCTTTATAATTGAAATGGGGCAATTTTTGACGAAGATATGGCCATTTATTTCAAGGTAGAGCCTATTTAATGCTTTCCATATATTTTCTATTTATCGAAGAATATCCCTTAATATCTTTCTTAGCTGAGTCGGAAGTCAAATTATTTTAATGCAGTTTTGTTCCAAAGATCAAGTGAATTCTAAAAACACCTTTATAATTGAAATATGGCAATTTTTGACGAAGATATGGCCATTTATTTCAAGGTAGAGCCTATTTAATGCTTCCCATATATTTTCTGTTAATCAAAAAATATCCCTTAATATCTATTTTAGATGAGTCGGAAGTTGAATTATTTTAATGCAGTTTTGTTTCAAAGATCGAGTGAATTCTAAAAACACCTTTATAATTGAAATGGGGCAATTTTTGACGAAGATATGGCCATTTATTTCAAGGTAGACCCTATTTAATGCTTTCCATATATTTTCTATTTATCGAAGAATATCCCTTAATATCTGTCTTACATGAGTCGGTAGTCAAATAATTTTAATGCAGTTTTGTTTCAAAGATCGAGTGAATCCTAAAACACCTTTATAATTGAAATGGGGCAATTTTTGACGAAGATATGGCCATTTATTTCAAGGTTGACCCTATTTAATGCTTTCCATATATTTTCTATTAATCGAAGAATATCCCTTTAATATCTTTCTTAGAATGAGTAGGAAGTCAAATTATTTTAATGCAGTTTTGTTCCAAAAGATCGAGTGAATTCTAAAAACACCTTTATAATTGAAATATGGCAATTTTTGACGAAGATATGGCCATTTATTTCAAGGTAGACCCTATTTAATACTTTCCATATATTTTCTGTTAATCAAAGAATATCCCTTAATATCTTTTTTAGATGAGTCGGAAGTTGAATTATTTTAATGCAGTTTTGTTTCAAAGATCGAGTGAATTCTAAAAACACCTTTATAATTGAAATGGGGCAATTTTTGACGAAGATATGGCCATTTATTTCAAGGTTGACCCTATTTAATGTTTGGCTTATATTTTCTATTAATCGAAGAATATCCCTTAATATCTTTCTTAGATGAGTCGGAAGTCAAATTATTTTAATGCAGTTTTGTTTCAAAGATTGTGTGAATTCTAAAAACACCTTTATAATTGAAATATGGCAATTTTTGACGAAGATATGGCCATTTATTTCAAGGTAGACCCTATTTAAGACTTTCCATATATTTTCTATTTGTCGAAGAATATCCCTCAATATCTTTCTTAGCTGAGTCGGAAGTCAAATTATTTTAATGCAGTTTTGTTCCAAAGATCGAGCGAACTCTAAAAACACCTTTATAATTGAAATGGTGCAATTTTTGACGAAGATATGGCCATTTATTTCAAGGTAGACCCTATTTAATGCTTTCCATATATTTTCTGTTATTTCTAAAAACACCTTTATAATTGAAATGGGGCAATTTTTGACGAAGATATGGCCATTTATTTCAAGGTTGACCCTATTTAATGTTTGGCTTATATTTTCTATTAATCGAAGAGTATCCCTTAATATCTTTCTTAGATGAGTCGGAAGTCAAATTATTTTAATGCAGTTTTGTTCCAAAGATCGAGTGAATTCTAAAAACACCTTTATAATTGAAATGGGGCAATTTTTGACGAAGATATGGCCATTTATTTCAAGGTAAAGCCTATTTAATGCTTTCCATATATTTTCTATTTATCGAGGAATATCCCTTAATATCTTTCTTAGATGAGTCGAAAGTCAAATTATTTTACTGCAGTTTTGTTCCAAAGATCGAGTGAATTCTAAAAACACCTTTATAATTGAAATGGGGCAATTTTTGACGAAGATATGGCCATTTATTTCAAGGTTGACCCTATTTAATGTTTGCCTTATATTTTCTATTAATCGAAGAATATCCCTTAATATCTTTCTTAGATGAGTCGGAAGTCAAATTATTTTAATGCAATTTTGTTCCAAAGATCGAGTGAATTCTAAAAACGCCTTTATAATTAAAATGGGGCAATTTTTGACGAAGATATGGCCATTTATTTCAAGGTTGACCCTATTTAATGCTTTCCATATATTTTATATTTATCGAAGAATATCCCTTAATATCTGTCTTACATGAGTCGGATGTCAAATTATTTTAACGCAGTTTTGTTTCAAAAATCAAGTGAATTCTAAAAACACCTTTATAATTGAAATGGGGCAATTTTTGACGAAGATATGGCCATTTATTTCAAGGTTGACCCTATTTAATGTTTGCCTTATATTTTCTATTAATCGAAGAATATCCCTTAATATCTTTCTTAGATGATTAGGAAGTCAAATTATTTTAACGCAGTTTTGTTTCAAAGATCGGGTGAATTCTAAAAACACCTTTATAATTGAAATGGGGCAATTTTTGACGAAGATGTGGCCATTTATTTCAAGGTAGACCCTATTTAATACTTTCCATATATTTTCTGTTAATCAAAAAATATCCCTTAATATCTATTTTAGATGAGTCGGAAGTTGAATTATTTTAATGCAGTTTTGTTTCAAAGATCGAGTGAATTCTAAAAACACCTTTATAATTGAAATGGGGCAATTTTTGACGAAGATATGGCCATTTATTTCAAGGTTGACCCTATTTAATGTTTGGCTTATATTTTCTATTAATCGAAGAATATCCCTTAATATCTTTCTTAGATGAGTCGGAAGTCAAATTATTTTAATGCAGTTTTGTTTCAAAGATCGAGTGAATTCTAAAAACACCTTTATAATTGAAATGGGGCAATTTTTGACGAAGATATGGCCATTTATTTCAAGGTAGAGCCTATTTAATGCTTCCCATATATTTTCTGTTAATCAAAAAATATCCCTTAATATCTATTTTAGATGAGTCGGAAGTTGAATTATTTTAATGCAGTTTTGTTTCAAAGATCGAGTGAATTCTAAAAACACCTTTATAATTGAAATGGGGCAATTTTTGACGAAGATATGGCCATTTATTTCAAGGTAGAGCCTATTTAATGCTTTCCATATATTTTCTATTAGTCGAAGAATATCCCTCAATATCTTTCTTAGATGAGTCGGAAGTCAAATTATTTTAATGCAGTTTTGTTCCAAAGATCGAGCGAATTCTAAAAACACCTTTATAATTGAAATGGGGCAATTTTTGACGAAGATATGGCCATTTATTTCAAGGTAGACCCTATTTAATGCTTTCCAAATATTTTCTGTTATTTCTAAAAACACCTTTATAATTGAAATGGGGCAATTTTTGACGAAGATATGGCCATTTATTTCAAGGTAAAGCCTATTTAATGCTTTCCATATATTTTCTATTTATCGAGGAATATCCCTTAATATCTATCTTAGATGAGTCGGAAGTCAAATTATTTTAATGCAGTTTTGTTCCAAAGATCAAGTGAATTCTAAAAACACCTTTATAATTGAAATGGGGCAATTTTTGACGAAGATATGACCATTTATTTCAAGGTAGACCCTATTTAATGCTTTCCATATATTTTCTATTTATCGAAGAATATCCCTTAATATCTTTCTTAGATGAGTCGGAAGTCAAATTATTTTACTGCAGTTTTGTTCCAAAGATCGAGTGAATTCTAAAAACACCTTTATAATTGAAATGGGGCAATTTTTGACGAAGATATGGCCATTTATTTCAAGGTTGACCCTATTTAATGTTTGCCTTATATTTCTATTAATCGAAGAATATCCCTTAATATCTTTCTTAGATGAGTCGGAAGTCAAATTATTTTAATGCAGTTTTGTTCCAAAGATCGAGTGAATTCTAAAAACACCTTTATAATTGAAATGGGGCAATTTTTGACGAAGATATGGCCATTTATTTCAAGGTAGACCCTATTTAATGCTTTCCATATATTTTCTATTTATCGAAGAATATCCCTTAATATCTGTCTTACATGAGTCGGTAGTCAAATAATTTTAATGCAGTTTTGTTTCAAAGATCGAGTGAATCCTAAAACACCTTTATAATTGAAATGGGGCAATTTTTGACGAAGATATGGCCATTTATTTCAAGGTTGACCCTATTTAATGTTTGGCTTATATTTTCTATTAATCGAAGAATATCCCTTAATATCTTTCTTAGATGAGTCGGAAGTCAAATTATTTTAATGCAGTTTTGTTCCAAAGATCGAGTGAATTCTAAAAACACCTTTATAATTGAAATGGAGCAATTTTTGACGAAGATATGGCCATTTATTTCAAGGTAAAGCCTATTTAATGCTTTCCATATATTTTCTATTTATCGAAGAATATCCCTTAATATCTTTCTTAGATGAGTCGAAAGTCAAATTATTTTACTGCAGTTTTGTTCCAAAGATCGAGTGAATTCTAAAAACACCTTTATAATTGAAATGGGGCAATTTTTGACGAAGATATGGCCATTTATTTCAAGGTTGACCCTATTTAATGTTTGCCTTATATTTTCTATTAATCGAAGAATATCCCTTAATATCTTTCTTAGATGAGTCGGAAGTCAAATTATTTTAATGCAGTTTTGTTCCAAAGATCGAGTGAATTCTAAAAACACCTTTATAATTGAAATGGGGCAATTTTTGACGAAGATATGGCCATTTATTTCAAGGTAGACCCTATTTAATGCTTTCCATATGTTTTCTATTTATCGAAGAATATCCCTTAATATCTGTCTTACATGAGTCGGTAGTCAAATAATTTTAATGCAGTTTTGTTTCAAAGATCGAGTGAATTCTTAAAACACCTTTATAATTGAAATGGGGCAGTTTTTGACGAAGATATGGCCATTTATTTCAAGGTTGACCCTATTTAATGTTTGGCTTATATTTTCTATTTGTCGAAGAATATCCCTTCATATCTTTCTTAGATGAGTCGGAAGTCAAATTATTTTAACGCAGTTTTGTTTCAAAGATCAAGTGAATTCTTAAAACACCTTTATAATTGAAATGGGGCAATTTTTGACGAAGATATGGCCATTTATTTCAAGGTTGACCCTATTTAATGTTTGGCTTATATTTTCTATTAATCGAAGAATATCCCTTAATATCTTTCTTAGATGAGTAGGAAGTCAAATTATTTTTAATGCAATTTTGTTCCAAAGATCGAGTGAATTCTAAAAACACCTTTATAATTGAAACGGGGCAATTTTTCGACGAAGATATGGCCATTTTTTTCAAGGTCCACCCTATTTAATACTTTCCATATATTTTCTGTTAATAAAGAATATCCCTTAAATATCTTTTTTAGATGAGTCGGAAGTTGAATTATTTTAATGCAGTTTTGTTTCAAAGATCGAGTGAATTCTAAAAACACCTTTATAATTGAAATGGGGCAATTTTTGACGAAGATATGGCCATTTATTTCAAGGTTGACCCTATTTAATGTTTGGCTTATATTTTCTATTAATCGAAGAATATCCCTTAATATCTTTCTTAGATGAGTCCGAAGTCAAATTATTTTAATGCAGTTTTGTTTCAAAGATTGAGTGAATTCTAAAAACACCTTTATAATTGAAATGGGGCAATTTTTGACGAAGATATGGCCATTTATTTCAAGGTAGACCCTATTTAATACTTTCCATATATTTTCTGTTAATAAAGAATATCCCTTAAATATCTTTTTTAGATGAGTCGGAAGTTGAATTATTTTAATGCAGTTTTGTTTCAAAGATCGAGTGAATTCTAAAAACACCTTTATAATTGAAATGGGGCAATTTTTGACGAAGATATGGCCATTTATTTCAAGGTAGAGCCTATTTAATGCTTTCCATATATTTTCTATTTGTCGAAGAATATCCCTCAATATCTTTCTTAGCTGAGTCGGAAGTCAAATTATTTTAATGCAGTTTTGTTCCAAAGATCGAGCGAATTCTAAAAACACCTTTATAATTGAAATGGGGCAATTTTTGACGAAGATATGGCCATTTATTTCAAGGTAGACCCTATTTAATGCTTTCCATATATTTTCTGTTATTTCTAAAAACACCTTTATAATTGAAATGGGGCAATTTTTGACGAAGATATGGCCATTTATTTCAAGGTTGACCCTATTTAATGTTTGGCTTATATTTTCTATTAATCGAAGAGTATCCCTTAATATCTTTCTTAGATGAGTCGGAAGTCAAATTATTTTAATGCAGTTTTGTTCCAAAGATCGAGTGAATTCTAAAAACACCTTTATAATTGAAATGGGGCAATTTTTGACGAAGATATGGCCATTTATTTCAAGGTAAAGCCTATTTAATGCTTTCCATATATTTTCTATTTATCGAAGAATATCCCTTAATATCTTTCTTAGATGAGTCGAAAGTCAAATTATTTTACTGCAGTTTTGTTCCAAAGATCGAGTGAATTCTAAAAACACCTTTATAATTGAAATGGGGCAATTTTTGACGAAGATATGGCCATTTATTTCAAGGTTGACCCTATTTAATGTTTGCCTTATATTTTCTATTAATCGAAGAATATCCCTTAATATCTTTCTTAGATGAGTCGGAAGTCAAATTATTTTAATGCAGTTTTGTTCCAAAGATCGAGTGAATTCTAAAAACACCTTTATAATTGAAATGGGGCAATTTTTGACGAAGATATGGCCATTTATTTCAAGGTAGACCCTATTTAATGCTTTCCATATATTTTCTATTTATCGAAGAATATCCCTTAATATCTGTCTTACATGAGTCGGTAGTCAAATAATTTTAATGCAGTTTTGTTTCAAAGATCGAGTGAATTCTAAAAACACCTTTATAATTGAAATGGGGCAATTTTTGACGAAGATATGGCCATTTATTTCAAGGTTGACCCTATTTAATGTTTGGCTTATATTTTCTATTAATCGAAGAATATCCCTTAATATCTTTCTTAGATGAGTCGGAAGTCAAATTATTTTAATGCAGTTTTGTTCCAAAGATCGAGTGAATTCTAAAAACACCTTTATAATTGAAATGGAGCAATTTTTGACGAAGATATGGCCATTTATTTCAAGGTAAAGCCTATTTAATGCTTTCCATATATTTTCTATTTATCGAAGAATATCCCTTAATATCTTTCTTAGATGAGTCGGAAGTCAAATTATTTTACTGCAGTTTTGTTCCAAAGATCGAGTGAATTCTAAAAACACCTTTATAATTGAAATGGGGCAATTTTTGACGAAGATATGGCCATTTATTTCAAGGTTGACCCTATTTAATGTTTGCCTTATATTTTCTATTAATCGAAGAATATCCCTTAATATCTTTCTTAGATGAGTCGGAAGTCAAATTATTTTAATGCAGTTTTGTTCCAAAGATCGAGTGAATTCTAAAAACACCTTTATAATTGAAATGGGGCAATTTTTGACGAAGATATGGCCATTTATTTCAAGGTAGACCCTATTTAATGCTTTCCATATATTTTCTATTTATCGAAGAATATCCCTTAATATCTTTCTTAGATGAGTCGGAAGTCAAATAATTTTAATGCAGTTTTGTTTCAAAGATCGAGTGAGTTCTAAAAACACCTTTATAATTGAAATGGGGCAATTTTTGACGAAGATATGGCCATTTATTTCAAGGTTGACCCTATTTAATGTTTGGCTTATATTTCTATTAATCGAAGAATATCCCTTAATATCTTTCTTAGATGAGTCGGAAGTCAAATTATTTTAATGCAGTTTTGTTCCAAAGATCGAGTGAATTCTAAAAACACCTTTATAATTGAAATGGGGCAATTTTTGACGAAGATATGGCCATTTATTTCAAGGTAGACCCTATTTAATGCTTTCCATATATTTTCTATTTATCGAAGAATATCCCTTAATATCTTTCTTAGATGAGTCGGAAGTCAAACTATTTTAATGCAGTTTTGTTTCAAAGATCGAGTGAATTTTAAAAACACCTTTATAATTGAAATGGGGCAATTTTTGACGAAGATATGGCCATTTATTTCAAGGTAGACCCTATTTAATGCTTTCCATATATTTTCTATTTATCGAAGAATATCCCTTAATATCTTTCTTATATGAGTCGGAAGTCAAAGTATTTTAACGCAGTTTTGTTTCAAAGATCGAGCGAATTCTAAAAACACCTTTATAATTGAAATGGGGCAATTTTTGACGAAGATATGGCCATTTATTTCAAGGTAAACCCTATTCAATGCTTTCCATATATTTTCAATTTATCGAAGAATATCCCTTAATATCTTTCTTAGATGAGTTGAAAGTCAAATTATTTTAATGCAGTTGTGTTCCAAGGATTGAGTAAATTCTAAAAACACCTATGTAAATAAAATGGGGCAATTTTTGACGAAGATATAGCCATTTATTTCAAGGTTAGACCCTATTTAATACTTTCCATATATTTTCTGTTAATCAAAGAATATCCCTTAATATCTTTCTTAGATGAGTCGGAAGTCAAATTATTTTACTGCAGTTTTGTTCCAAAGATTGAGTGAATTCTAAAAACACCTTTATAATTGAAATGGAGCAATTTTTGACGAAGATATGGCCATATATTTCAAGGTAGACCCTATTTAATGCTTTCCATATATTTTCTATTTATCGAAGAATATCCCTTAATACCTTTCTAAGATGAGTCGGAAGTCAAATTATTTTAATGCAGTTTTGTTCCAAAGATCGAGTGAATTCTTAAAACACCTTTATAATTGAAATGGGGCAATTTTTGACGAAGATATGGCCATTTATTTCAAGGTTGACCCTATTTAATGTTTGGCTTATATTTTCTATTAATCGGAGAATATTCTTTAATAGCTTTCTTAGATGAGTCGGAAGTATAATTATTTTAATGCAGTTTTGTTCCAAAGATCGAGTGAATTCTAAAAACACCTTTATAATTGAAATGGGGCAATTTTTGACGAAGATATGGCCATTTATTTCAAGGTTGACCCTATTTAATGTTTGGCTTATATTTTCTATTAATCGAAGAATATCCCTTAATATTTTTCTTAGATGAGTCGGAAGTCAAATTATTTAATTGCAGTTTTGTTCCAAAGATCGAGTGAATTCTAAAAACACCTTTATAATTGAAATGGGGCAATTTTTGACGAAGATATGGCCATTTATTTCAAGGTTGACCCTATTTAATGTTTGCCTTATATTTTCTATTAATCGAAGAATATCCCTTAATATCTTTCTTAGATGAGTCGGAAGTCAAATTATTTTAATGCAGTTTTGTTTCAAAGATCGAGTGAATTCTAAAAACACCTTTATAATTGAAATGGGGCAATTTTTGACGAAGATATGGCCATTTATTTCAAGGTAGACAGTATTTAATACTTTCCATATATTTTCTATTTATCGAAGAATATCCCTTAATATCTGTCTTACATGAGTCGGTAGTCAAATTATTTTAATGCAGTTTTGTTCCAAAGATCGAGTGAATTCTAAAAACACCTTTATAATTGAAATGGGGCAATTTTTGACGAAGATATGGCCATTTATTTCAAGGTAGACCCTATTTAATGCTTTCCATATATTTTCTATTTATCGAAGAATATCCCTCAATACCTTTCTTAGCTGAGTCGGAAGTCAAATTATTTTAATGCAGTTTTGTTCCAAAGATCGAGTGAATTCTAAAAACACCTTTATAATTGAAATGGGGCAATTTTTGACGAAGACATGATCATTTATTTTCAAGGTAGACCCTATTTAATGCTTTCCATATATTTTCTATTTATCGAAGAATATCCCTTAATATCTTTCTTAGATGAGTCGGAAGTCAAATTATTTTAATGCAGTTTTGTTCCAAAGATCAAACGAATTCTTAAAAACACCTTTATAATTAAAATGGGGCAATTTTTGACGAAGATATGGCCATTTATTTCAAGGTTGACCCTATTTAATGCTTTCCTTATATTTTCTATTTATCGAAGAATATCCCTTAATATCTTTCTTACATGAGTCGGAAGTCGAATTATTTTAATGCAGTTTTGTTCCAAAGATCGAGTGAATTCTAAAAACACCTTTATAATTGAAATGGGGCAATTTTTGACGAAGATATGGCCATTTATTTCAAGGTAGACCCTATTTAATGCTTTGGCAATATATTTTCTATTAATCGAAGAATATCCCTTAGTATCTTTCTTAGATGAGTCGGAAGTCAAATTATTTTAATGCAGTTTTGTTTCAAAGATCGAGTGAATTCTAAAAACACCTTTATAATTGAAATGGGGCAATTTTTGACGAAGATATGGCCATTTATTTCAAGGTAGACCCTATTTAATGCTTTCCATATATTTTCTATTTATCGAAGAATAACCCTTAATATCTTTCTTAGATGAGTCGGAAGTCAAATTATTTTAATGCAGTTTTGTTCCAAAGATCAAGCAAATTCTTAAAACACCTTTATAATTGAAATGGGGCAGTTTTTGACGAAGATATGGCCATTTATTTCAAGGTTGACCCTATTTAATGTTTGCCTTATATTTTCTATTAATCGAAGAATATCCCTTAATATCTTTCTTAGATGAGTCGGAAGTCAAATTATTTTAATGCAGTTTTGTTTCAAAGATCGAGTGAATTCTAAAAACACCTTTATAATTGAAATGGGGCAATTTTTGACGAAGATATGGCCATTTATTTCAAGGTTGACCCTATTTAATGTTTGGCTTATATTTTCTATTAATCGAAGAATATCCCTTAATATCTTTCTTAGATGAGTCGGAAGTCAAATTATTTTAATGCAGTTTTGTTCCAAAGATCGAGTGAATTCTAAAAACACCTTTATAATTGAAATGGGGCAATTTTTGACGAAGATATGGCCATTTATTTCAAGGTTGACCCTATTTAATGTTTTCCTTATATTTTCTATTAATCAAAGAATATCCCTTAATATCTTTCTTAGATGAGTCGGAAGTCAAATTATTTTAATGCAGTTTTGTTCCAAAGATCGAGTGAATTCTAAAAACACCTTTATAATTGAAATGGGGCAATTTTTGACGAAGATATGGCCATTTATTTCAAGGTAGACCCTATTTAATGCTTTCCATATATTTTCTGTTAATCAAGAATATCCCTTAATATCTTTCTTATATGAGTCGGAAGTCAAAGTATTTTAACGCAGTTTTGTTTCAAAGATCGAGCGAATTCTAAAAACACCTTTATAATTGAAATGGGGCAATTTTTGACGAAGATATGGCCATTTATTTCAAGGTAGACCCTACTTAATGTTTTCCATATATTTTCTATTTATCGAAGAATATCCCTTAATACCTTTCTTAGATGAGTCGGAAGTCAAATTATTTAAATGCAAATTTGTTTCAAAGATCGAGTGAATTCTAAAAACACCTTTATAATTGAAATGGGGCAATTTTTGACGAAGATATGGCCATTTATTTCAAGGTAAACCCTATTCAATGCTTTCCATATATTTTCAATTTATCGAAGAATATCCCTTAATATCTTTCTTAGATGAGTTGAAAGTCAAATTATTTTAATGCAGTTGTGTTCCAAGGATTGAGTAAATTCTAAAAACACCTATGTAAATAAAATGGGGCAATTTTTGACGAAGATATAGCCATTTATTTCAAGGTTAGACCCTATTTAATACTTTCCATATATTTTCTGTTAATCAAAGAATATCCCTTAATATCTTTCTTAGATGAGTCGGAAGTCAAATTATTTTACTGCAGTTTTGTTCCAAAGATTGAGTGAATTCTAAAAACACCTTTATAATTGAAATGGGGCAATTTTTGACGAAGATATGGCCATATATTTCAAGGTAGACCCTATTTAATGCTTTCCATATATTTTCTATTTATCGAAGAATATCCCTTAATACCTTTCTAAGATGAGTCGGAAGTCAAATTATTTTAATGCAGTTTTGTTCCAAAGATCAAGTGAATTCTTAAAACACCTTTATAATTGAAATGGGGCAATTTTTGACGAAGATATGGCCATTTATTTCAAGGTAGACCCTATTTAATGTTTGCCTTATATTTTCTATTAATCGAAGAATATCCCTTAATAGCTTTCTTAGATGAGTCGGAAGTCAAATTATTTTAATGCAGTTTTGTTCCAAAGATCGAGTGAATTCTAAAAACACCTTTATAATTGAAATGGGGCAATTTTTGACGAAGATATGGCCATTTATTTCAAGGTTGACCCTATTTAATGCTTGCCTTATATTTTCTATTAATCGAAGAATATCCCTTAATATTTTTCTTAGATGAGTCGGAAGTCAAATTATTTAATTGCAGTTTTGTTCCAAAGATCGAGTGAATTCTAAAAACACCTTTATAATTGAAATGGGGCAATTTTTGACGAAGATATGGCCATTTATTTCAAGGTTGACCCTATTTAATGTTTGCCTTATATTTTCTATTAATCGAAGAATATCCCTTAATATCTTTCTTAGATGAGTCGGAAGTCAAATTATTTTAATGCAGTTTTGTTTCAAAGATCGAGTGAATTCTAAAAACACCTTTATAATTGAAATGGGGCAATTTTTGACGAAGATATGGCCATTTATTTCAAGGTAGACCCTATTTAATGCTTTCCTTATATTTTCTATTTATCGAAGAATATCCTTTAATATCTGTCTTAGATGAGTCGGTAGTCAAATTATTTTAATGCAGTTTTGTTCCAAAGATCGAGTGAATTCTAAAAACACCTTTATAATTGAAATGGGGCAATTTTTGACGAAGATATGGCCATTTATTTCAAGGTAGACCCTATTTAATGCTTTCCTTATATTTTCTATTTATCGAAGAATATCCCTCAATATTTTTCTTAGCTGAGTCGAAAGTCAAATTATTTTAATGCAGTTTTGTTCCAAAGATCGAGTGAATTCTAAAAATACCTTTATAATTGAAATGGGGCAATTTTTGACGAAGATATGGTCATTTATTTCAAGGTAGACCCTATTTAATGCTTTCCTTATATTTTCTATTAATCGAAGAATATCCCTTAATATCTTTCTTAGATGAGTCGGAAGTCAAATTATTTTAATGCAGTTTTGTTCCAAAGATCGAGTGAATTCTAAAAACACCTTTATAAATAAAATGGGGCAATTTTTGACGAAGATATGGCCATTTATTTCAAGGTAGACCCTATTTAATGCTTTCCATATATTTTCTATTTATCGAAGAATATCCCTTAATATCTGTCTTACATGAGTCGGAAGTCAAATTATTTTGATGCAGTTTTGTTCCAAAGATCGAGTGAATTCTAAAAACACCTTTATAATTGAAATGGGGCAATTTGTGACGAAGATATGGCCATTTATTTCAAGGTAGACCCTATTTAATGCTTTCAATATATTTTCTATTTATCGAAGAATATCCCTTAATACCTTTCTAAGATGAGTCGGAAGTCAAATTATTTTAATGCAGTTTTGTTTCAACGATCGAGTGAATTCTAAAAACACCTTTATAATTGAAATGGGGCAATTTTTGACGAAGACATGGCCATTTATTTCAAGGTAGACCCTATTTAATGCTTTCCATATATTTTCTATTTATCGAAGAATATCCCTTAATATCTTTCTTAGATGAGTCGGAAGTCAAATTATTTTAATGCAGTTTTGTTCCAAAGATCAAGCAAATTCTTAAAACACCTTTATAATTGAAATGGGGCATGTTTTGACGAAGATATGGCCATTTATTTCAAGGTTGACCCTATTTAATGTTTGGCTTATATTTTCTATTTATCGAAGAATATCCCTTAATATCTTTCTTAGATGAGTCGGAAGTCAAATTATTTTAATGCAGTTTTGTTCCAAAGATTGAGTGAATTCTAAAAACACCTTTATAATTGAAATGGGGCAATTTTTGAAAAAGATATGGCCATTTATTTCAAGGTTGACCCTATTTAATGTTTGGCTTATATTTTCTATTAATCGAAGAAAATCCCTTAGTATCATTCTTAGATGAGTCGGAAGTCAAATTATTTTAATGCAGTTTTGTTTCAAAGATCGAGTGAATTCTAAAAACACCTTTATAATTGAAATGGGGCAATTTTTGACGAAGATATGGCCATTTATTTCAAGGTAGAGCCTATTTAATGCTTTCCATATATTTTCTATTTATCGAAGAATAACCCTCAATATCTTTCTTAGATGAGTCGGAAGTCAAATTATTTTAATGCAGTTTTGTTCCAAAGATCGAGCGAATTCTAAAAATACCTTTATAATTGAAATGGGGCAATTTTTGACGAAGATATGGCCATTTATTTCAAGGTAGACCCTATTTAATGCTTTCCTTATATTTTCTGTTAATCGAAGAATATCCCTTAATATCTTTCTTAGATGAGTCGGAAGTCAAATTATTTTAATGCAGTTTTGTTCCAAAGATCAAGTGAATTCTAAAAACACCTTTATAATTGAAATGGGGCAATTTTTGACGAAGATATGGCCATTTATTTCAAGGTAGACCCTATTTAATGCTTTCCATATATTTTCTATTTATCGAAGAATATCCCTCAATATCTTTCTTAGCTGAGTCGGATGTCAAATTATTTTAATGCAGTTTTGTTCCAAAGATCGAGTGAATTCTAAAAACACCTTTATAATTGAAATGGGGCAATTTTTGACGAAGATATGGCCATTTATTTCAAGGTAGACCCTATTTAATACTTTCCATATATTTTCTATTAATCAAAGAATATCCCTTAATATCTTTCTTAGATGAGTCGGAAGTCAAATTATTTTAATGCAGTTTTGTTTCAAAGATCGAGTGAATTCTAAAAACACCTTTATCATTGAAATGGGGCAATTTTTGACGAAGATATGGCCATTTATTTCAAGGTTAGACCCTATTTAATACTTTCCATATATTTTCTGGTAATCAAAGAATATCCCTCAATATCTTTTTCAGATGAGTCGGAAGTCAAACTATTTTACTGCAGTTTTGTTCCAAAGATCGAGTGAATTCTAAAAACACCTTTATAATTGAAATGGGGCAATTTTTGACGAAGATATGGCCATTTATTTCTAGGTTGACCCTATTTAATGTTTGGCTTATATTTTCTATTAATCGAAGAATATCCCTTAATATCTTTCTTAGATGAGTCGGAAGTCAAATTATTTTAATGCAGTTTTGTTTCAAAGATCGAGTGAATTCTAAAAACACCTTTATAATTGAAATGGGGCAATTTTTGACGAAGATATGGCCATTTATTTCAAGGTTGACCCTATTTAATGTTTGGCTTATATTTTCTATTAATCGAAGAATATCCCTTAGTATCATTCTTAGATGAGTCGGAAGTCAAATTATTTTAATGCAGTTTTGTTCCAAAGATCGAGTGAATTCTAAAAACACCTTTATAATTGAAATGGGGCAATTTTTGACGAACATATGGCCATTTATTTCAAGGTAGACCCTATTTAATACTTTCCATATATTTTCTATTTATCGAAGAATAACCCTTAATATCTTTCTTAGATGAGTCGAAAGTCAAATTATTTTACTGCAGTTTTGTTCCAAGGATCGAGTGAATTCTAAAAACACCTTTATAATTGAAATGGGGCAATTTTTGACGAAGATATGGCCATTTATTTCAAGGTTGACCCTATTTAATGTTTGCCTTATATTTTCTATTAATCGAAGAATATCCCTTAATATCTTTCTTAGATGAGTCGGAAGTCAAATTATTTTAATGCAGTTTTGTTCCAAAGATTGAGTGAATTCTAAAAACACCTTTATAATTGAAATGGGGCAATTTTTGACGAAGATATGGCCATTTATTTCAAGGTTGACCCTATTTAATGTTTGGCTTATATTTGCTATTAATCGAAGAATATCCCTTAATATCTTTCTTAGATGAGTCGGAAGTCAAATTATTTTAATGCAGTTTTGTTCCAAAGATCGAGTGAATTCTAAAAACACCTTTATAATTGAAATGGGGCAATTTTTGACGAACATATGGCCATTTATTTCAAGGTAGAGCCTATTTAATGCTTTCCATATATTTTCTATTTATCGAAGAATAACCCTTAATATCTTTCTTAGATGAGTCGAAAGTCAAATTATTTT
>NW_025062840.1:0-12209 GCF_018153295.1 Drosophila grimshawi
TTAGATGAGTCGGAAGTCAAATTATTTTAATGCAGTTTTGTTCCAAAGATCGAGTGAATTCTAAAAACACCTTTATATTGAAATGGGGCAATTTTTGACGAAGATATGGCCATTTATTTCAAGGTAGACCCTATTTAATGCTTTCCATATATTTTCTATTTATCGAAGAATATCCCTTAATATCTTTCTTAGATGAGTCGGAAGTCAAATTATTTTAATGCAGTTTTGTTTCAAAGATCAAGTGAATTCTAAAAACACCTTTATAATTGAAATGGGGCAATTTTTGACGAAGATATGGCCATTTATTTCAAGGTAGACCCTATTTAATGCTTTCCATATATTTTCTATTTATCGAAGAATATCCCTTAATATCTTTTTTAGATGAGTCGGAAGTCAAATTATTTTAATGCAGTTTTGTTCCAAAGATCAGAGTGAATTCTAAAAACACCTTTATAATTGAAATGGGGCAATTTTTGACGAAGATATGGCCATTTATTTCAAGGTAGACCCTATTTAATGCTTTCCATATATTTTCTATTTATCGAAGAATATCCCTTAATATCTTTCTTAGATGAGTCGGAAGTCAAATTATTTTAATGCAGTTTTGTTCCAAAGATTAAGTGAATTCTAAAAACACCTTTATATTTGAAGTGGGGCAATTTTTGACGAAGATATGGCTATTTATTTCAAGGTAGACCCTATTTAATGCTTTCCTTATATTTTCTATTTATCGAAGAATATCCCTTAATATCTTTCTTAGATGAGTCGGAAGTCAAATTATTTTAATGCAGTTTTGTTCCAAGATCGAGTGAATTCTAAAAACACCTTTATAATTGAAATGGGGCAATTTTTGACGAAGATATGGCCATTTATTTCAAGGTTGACCCTATTTAATGCTTTCCATATATTTTCTATTTATCGAAGAATATCCCTTAATATCTTTCTTAGATGAGTCGGAAGTCAAATTATTTTAATGCAGTTTTGTTCCAAAGATCGAGTGAATTCTAAAAACACCTTTATAATTGAAATGGGGCAATTTTTGACGAAGATATGGCCATTTATTTCAAGGTAGACCCTATTTAATGCTTTCCATATATTTTCTATTTATCAAAGAATATCCCTTAATATCTTTCTTAGATGAGTCGGAAGTCAAATTATTTTAATGCAGTTTTGTTTCAAAGATCAGTGAATTCTAAAAACACCTTTATAATTGAAATGGGGCAATTTTTGACGAAGATATGGCCATTTATTTCAAGGTAGACCCTATTTAATGTTTTCCATATATTTTCTATTTATCGAAGAATATCCCTTAATATCTTTCTTAGATGAGTCGGAAGTCAAATTATTTTAATGCAGTTTTGTTCCAAAGATCGAGTGAATTCTAAAAACACCTTTATAATTGAAATGGGGCAATTTTTGACGAAGATATGGCCATTTATTTCAAGGTAGACCCTATTTAATGCTTTCCATATATTTTCTATTTATCGAAGAATATCCCTTAATATCTTTCTTAGATGAGTCGAAAGTCAAATTATTTTAATGCAGTTTTGTTCCAAAGATCGAGTGAATTCTAAAAACACCTTTATAATTGAAATGGGGCAATTTTTGACGAAGATATGGCCATTTATTTCAAGGTTGACCCTATTTAATGTTTGGCTTATATTTTCTATTAATCGAAGAATATCCCTTAATATCTTTCTTAGATGAGTCGAAAGTCAAATTATTTTAATGCAGTTTTGTTCCAAAGATCGAGTGAATTCTAAAAACACCTTTATAATTGAAATGGGGCAATTTTTGACGAAGATAAAGCCATTTATTTCAAGGTAGACCCTATTTAATACTTTCCATATATTTTCTGTAAATCAAAGAATATCCCTTAATATGTTTCTTAGATGAGTCGGAAGTCAAATTATTTTAATGCAGTTTTGTTTCAAAGATCGAGTGAATTCTAAAAACACCTTTATAATTGAAATGGGGCAATTTTTGACGAAGATATGGCCATTTATTTCAAGGTTGACCCTATTTAATGTTTGCCTTATATTTTCTATTAATCGAAGAATATCCCTTAATATCTTTCTTAGATGAGTCGGAAGTCAAATTATTTTAATGCAGTTTTGTTCCAAAGATCGAGTGAATTCTAAAAACACCTTTATAATTGAAATGGGGCAATTTTTTACGAAGATATGGCCATTTATTTCAAGGTTGACCCTATTTAATGTTTGCCTTATATTTTCTATTAATCGAAGAATATCCCTTAATATCTTTCTTAGATGAGTCGGAAGTCAAATTATTTTAATGCAGTTTTGTTTCAAAGATCGAGTGAATTCTAAAAACACCTTTATAATTGAAATGGGGCAATTTTTGACGAAGATATGGCCATTTATTTCAAGGTAGACCCTATTTAATGCTTTTAATATCTGTCTTACATGAGTCGGAAGTCAAATTATTTTAATGCAGTTTTGTTTCAAAGATCGAGTGAATTCTAAAAACACCTTTATAATTGAAATGGGGCAATTTTTGACGAAGATATGGCCATTTATTTCAAGGTTGACCCTATTTAATGTTTGGCTTATATTTTCTATTAATCGAAGAATATCCCTTAATATCTTTCTTAGATGAGTCGGAAGTCAAATTATTTTAATGCAGTTTTGTTCCAAAGATCGAGTCAATTCTAAAAACACCTTTATAATTGAAATGGGGCAATTTTTGACGAAGATAATGGCCATTTATTTCAAGGTTGACCCTATTTAATACTTTCCATATATTTTCTGTTAATCAAAGAATATCCCTTAATATCTTTTTAGATGAGTCGGAAGTCAAACTATTTTAATGCAGTTTTGTTTCAAAGATCAGTGAATTCTAAAAACACCTTTATAATTGAAATGGGGCAATTTTTGACGAAGATATGGCCATTTATTTCAAAGGTAGAGCCTATTTAATGCTTTCCATATATTTTCTATTTGTCGAAGAATATCCTCAATATCTTTCTTAGCTGAGTCGGAAGTCAAATTATTTTAATGCAGTTTTGTTCCAAAGATTGAGTGAATTCTAAAAACACCTTTATAATTGAAATGGGGCAATTTTTGACGAAGATATGGCCATTTATTTCAAGGTAGACCCTATTTAATGCTTTCCATATATTTTCTGTTAATCAAGAATATCCCTTAATATCTTTCTTATATGAAACGAAAGTCAAATTATTTTATTGCAGTTTTGTTCCAAAGATCAAGTAAATTTTAAAAACACCTTTATAATTGAAATGGAGCAATTTTTGACGAAGATATGGCCATTTATTTCAAGGTAGACCCTATTTAATGCTTTCCATATATTTTCTATTTGTCGAAGAATATCCCTCAATATCTTTCTTAGATGAGTCGGAAGTCAAATTATTTTAACGCAGTTTTGTTTAAAAAATCGAGTGAATTCTAAAAACACCTTTATAATTGAAATGGGGCAATTTTTGACGAAGATATGGCCATTTATTTCAAGGTTGACCCTATTTATTGTTTGGCTTATATTTTATATTAATCGAAGAGTATCCCTTAATATCTTTCTTAGATGAGTCGGAAGTCAAATTATTTTAATGCAGTTTTGTTCCAAAGATCGAGTGAATTCTAAAAACACCTTTATAATTGATATGTGGCAATTTTTGACGAAGATATGGCCATTTATTTCAAGGTTGACCCTATTTAATGTTTGCCTTATAATTTCTATTAATCGAAGAATATCCCTTTATATCTTTCTTAGATGAGTCGGAAGTCAGATTATTTTAATGCAGTTTTGTTTCAAAGATCGAGTGAATTCTAAAAACACCTTTATAATTGAAATGGGGCAATTTTTGACGAAGATATGGCCATTTATTTCAAGGTAGACCCTATTTAATGCTTTTAATATCTGTCTTACATGAGTTGGAAGTCAAATTATTTTAATGCAGTTTTGTTTCAAAGATCGAGTGAATTCTTAAAACACCTTTATAATTGAAATGGGGCAATTTTTGACGAAGATATGGCCATTTATTTCAAGGTTGACCCTATTTAATGTTTGGCTTATATTTTCTATTAATCGAAGAATATCCCTTAATATCTTTCTTAGATGAGTCGGAAGTCAAATTATTTTAATGCAGTTTTGTTCCAAAGATCGAGTGAATTCTAAAAACACCTTTATAATTGAAATAGGGCAATTTTTGACGAAGACATGGCCATTTATTTCAAGGTAGACCCTATTTAATGCTTTCCATATATTTTCTATTTATCGAAGAATATCCCTTAATATCTTTCTTAGATGAGTCGAAAGTCAAATTATTTTAATGCAGTTTTGTTCCAAAGATCGAGTGAATTCTAAAAACACCTTTATAATTAAAATGGGGTAATTTTTGACGAAGATATGGCCATTTATTTCAAGGTTGACCCTATTTAATGTTTGCCTTATATTTTCTATTAATCGAAGAATATCCCTTAATATCTTTCTTAGATGAGTCGGAAGTCAAATTATTTTAATGCAGTTTTGTTCCAAAGATCGAGTGAATTCTAAAAACACCTTTATAATTGAAATGGGGCAATTTTTGACGAAGATATGGCCATTTATTTCAAGGTAGAGCCTATTTAATGCTTTCCATATATTTTCTATTTGTCGAAGAATATCCCTCAATATCTTTCTTAGCTGAGTCGGAAGTCAAATTATTTTAATGCAGTTTTGTTCCAAAGATTGAGTGAATTCTAAAAACACCTTTATAATTGAAATGGGGCAATTTTTGAAAAAGATATGGCCATTTATTTCAAGGTTGACCCTATTTAATGTTTGGCTTATATTTTCTATTAATCGAAGAATATCCCTTAGTATCTTTCTTAGATGAGTCGGAAGTCAAATTATTTTAATGCAGTTTTGTTCCAAAGATCGAGTGAATTTTAAAAACACCTTTATAATTGAAATGGGGCAATTTTTGACGAAGATATGGCCATTTATTTCAAGGTTGACCCTATTTAATGTTTGCCATATATTTTCTATTTATCGAAGAATATCCCTTAATATCTTTCTTAGATGAGTCGAAAGTCAAATTATTTTAATGCAGTTTTGTTCCAAAGATCGAGTGAATTCTAAAAACACCTTTATAATTGAAATGGGGCAATTTTTGACGAAGATATGGCCATTTATTTCAAGGTTGACCCTATTTAATGTTTGCCTTATATTTTCTATTAATCGAAGAATATCCCTTAATATCTTTCTTAGATGAGTCGGAAGTCAAATTATTTTAATGCAGTTTTGTTCCAAAGATCGAGTGAATTCTAAAAATACCTTTATAATTGAAATGGGGCAATTTTTGACGAAGATAAAGCCATTTATTTCAAGGTAGACCCTATTTAATACTTTCCATATATTTTCTGTTAATCAAAGAATATCCCTTAATATGTTTCTTAGATGAGTCGGAAGTCAAATTATTTTAATGCAGTTTTGTTCCAAAGATCGAGTGAATTCTAAAAACACCTTTATAATTGAAATGGGGCAATTTTTGACGAAGACATGGCCATTTATTTCAAGCTTGACCCTATTTAATGCTTTCCATATATTTTCTATTTATCGAAGAATATCCCTTAATATCTTTCTTAGATGAGTCAAAAGTCAATTTATTTTAATGCAATTTTGTTCCAAAGATCGAGTGAATTCTAAAAACACCTTTATAATTGAAATGGGGCAATTTTTGACGAAGATATGGCCATTTATTTCAAGGTTGACCCTATTTAATGTTTGGCTTATATTTTCTATTAATCGAAGAATATCCCTTAGTATCTTTCTTAGATGAGTCGGAAGTCAAATTATTTTAATGCAGTTTTGTTCCAAAGATCGAGTGAATTCTAAAAACACCTTTATAATTGAAATGGGGCAATTTTTGACGAAGATATGGCCATTTATTTCAAGGTAGAGCCTATTTAATGCTTTCCATATATTTTCTATTTATCGAAGAATATCCCTTAATATCTTTCTTAGATGAGTCGAAAGTCAAATTATTTTAATGCAGTTTTGTTCCAAAGATCGAGTGAATTCTAAAAACACCTTTATAATTGAAATGGGGCAATTTTTGACGAAGATATGGCCATTTATTTCAAGGTTGACCCTATTTAATGTTTGCCTTATATTTTCTATTAATCGAAGAATATCCCTTAATATCTTTCTTAGATGAGTCGGAAGTCAAATTATTTTAATGCAGTTTTGTTTCGAAGATCGAGTGAATTCTAAAAATACCTTTATAATTGAAATGGGGCAATTTTTGACGAAGATATGGCCATTTATTTCAAGGTAGACCCTATTTAATGCTTTCCATATATTTTCTGTTAGTCAAGAATATCCCTTAATATCTTTCTTATATGAGTCGAAAGTCAAATTATTTTATTGCAGTTTTTTTTCAAAGATCGAGTGAATTTTAAAAACACCTTTATAATTGAAATGGGGCAATTTTTGACGAAGATATGGCCATTTATTTCAAGGTAGACCCTATTTAATGCTTTCCATATATTTTCTATTTGTCGAAGAATATCCCTCAATATCTTTCTTAGCTGAGTCGGAAGTCAAATTATTTTAACGCAGTTTTGTTTCAAAAATCGCGTGAATTCTAAAAACACCTTTATAATTGAAATGGGGCAATTTTTGACGAAGATATGGCCATTTATTTCAAGGTAGACCCTATTTAATGCTTTCCATATATTTTCTGTTAATCAAGAATATCCCTTAATATCTTTCTTATATGAGTCGAAAGTCAAATTATTTTATTGCAGTTTTGTTCCAAAGATCGAGTGAATTCTAAAAACACCTTTATAATTGAAATGGGGCAATTTTTGACGAAGATATGGCCATTTATTTCAAGGTAGACCCTATTTAATGCTTTCCATATATTTTCTATTTATCGAAGAATATCCCTTAATATCTTTCTTAGATGAGTCAAAAGTCAATTTATTTTAATGCAGTTTTGTTCCAAAGATCGAGTGAATTCTAAAAACACCTTCATAATTGAAATGGGGCAATTTTTGACGAAGATATGGCCATTTATTTCAAGGTTGACCCTATTTAATGTTTGCCTTATATTTTCTATTAATCGAAGAATATCCCTTAATATCTTTCTTAGATGAGTCGGAAGTCAAATTATTTTAATGCAGTTTTGTTCCAAAGATCGAGTGAATTCTAAAAACACCTTTATAATTGAAATGGGGCAATTTTTGACGAAGATATTGCCATTTATTTCAAGGTTGACCCTATTTAAAGTTTGCCTTATATTTTCTATTTATCGAAGAATATCCCTTAATATCTGTCTTACATGAGTCGGAAGTCAAATTATTTTAATGCAGTTTTGTTCCAAGGATTAAGTTAATTCTAAAAACACCTATATAATTGAAATGGGGCAATTTTTGACGAAGATAAAGCCATTTATTTCAAGGTAGACCCTATTTAATACTTTCCATATATTTTCTGTTAATCAAAGAATATCCCTTAATATCTTTCTTAGATGAGTCGGAAGTCAAATGATTTTAATGCAGTTTTGTTCCAAAGATCGAGTGAATTCTAAAAACACCTTTATAATTGAAATGGGGCAATTTTTGACGAAGATATGGCCATTTATTTCAAGGTAGACCCTATTTAATGCTTTCCATATATTTTCTATTTATCGAAGAATATCCCTTAATATCTTTCTTAGATGAGTCAAAAGTCAATTTATTTTAATGCAGTTTTGTTCCAAAGATCAAGTGAATTCTAAAAACACCTTTATAATTGAAATGGGGCAATTTTTGACGAAGATATGGCCATTTATTTCAAATTTCACCCTATTTAATGTTTGGCTTATATTTTCTATTAATCGAAGAATATCCCTTAGTATCTTTCTTAGATGAGTCGGAAGTCAAATTATTTTAATGCAGTTTTGTTTCAAAGATCGAGCGAATTCTAAAAATACCTTTATAATTGAAATGGGGCAATTTTTGACGAAGATATGGCCATTTATTTCAAGGTAGACCCTATTTAATGCTTTCCATATATTTTCTGTTAATCAAGAATATCCCTTAATATCTTTCTTAGATGAGTCGAAAGTCAAATTATTTTAATGCAGTTTTGTTCCAAAGATCAAGTGAATTCTAAAAACACCTTTATAATTGAAATGGAGCAATTTTTGACGAAGATATGGCCATTTATTTCAAGGTAGACCCTATTTAATGCTTTCCATATATTTTCTATTTGTCGAAGAATATCCCTCAATATCTTTCTTAGCTGAGTCGGAAGTCAAATTATTTTAACGCAGTTTTGTTCCAAAGATCGAGTGAATTCTAAAAACACCTTTATAATTGAAATGGGGCAATTTTTGACGAAGACATGGCCATTTATTTCAAGGTAGACCCTATTTAATGCTTTCCATATATTTTCTATTTATCGAAGAATATCCCTTAATATCTTTCTTAGATGAGTCGGAAGTCAAATTATTTTAATGCAGTTTTGTTCCAAAGATCGAGTGAATTCTTAAAACACCTTTATAATTGAAATGGGGCAATTTTTGACGAAGATATGGCCATTTATTTCAAGGTTGACCCTATTTAATGTTTGGCTTATATTTTCTATTAATCGAAGAATATCCCTTAATATCTTTCTTAGATGAGTCGGAAGTCAAATTATTTTAATGCAGTTTTATTTCAAAGATCGAGTGAATTCTAAAAAACACCTTTATAATTGAAATGGGGCAATTTTTGACGAAGATATGGCCATTTATTTCAAGGTTGACCCTATTTAATGTTTGGCTTATATTTTCTATTAATCGAAGAATATCCCTTAGTATCTTTCTTAGATGAGTCGGAAGTCAAATTATTTTAATGCAGTTTTGTTCCAAAAGATCGAGTGAATTCTAAAAACACCTTTATAATTGAAATGGGGCAATTTTTGACGAAGATATGGCCATTTATTTCAAGGTAGAGCCTATTTAATGCTTTCCATATATTTTCTATTTATCGAAGAATATCCCTTAATATCTTTCTTAGATGAGTCGAAAGTCAAATTATTTTAATGCAGTTTTGTTCCAAAGATCGAGTGAATTCTAAAAACACCTTTATAATTGAAATGGGGCAATTTTTGACGAAGATATGGCCATTTATTTCAAGGTTGACCCTATTTAATGTTTGCCTTATATTTTCTATTAATCGAAGAATATCCCTTAATATCTTTCTTAAATGAGTCGGAAGTCAAATTATTTTAATGCAGTTTTGTTCCAAAGATCGAGCGAATTCTAAAAATACCTTTATAATTGAAATGGGGCAATTTTTTGACGAAGATATGGCCATTTATTTCAAGGTAGACCCTATTTAATGCTTTCCATATATTTTCTGTTAATCAAGAATATCCCTTAATATCTTTCTTATATGAGACGAAAGTCAAATTATTTTATTGCAGTTTTGTTCCAAAGATCAAGTGAATTTTAAAAACACCTTTATAATTGAAATGGGGCAATTTTTGACGAAGATATGGCCATTTATTTCAAGGTAGACCCTATTTAATGCTTTCCATATATTTTCTATTTGTCGAAGAATATCCCTCAATATCTTTCTTAGCTGAGTCGGAAGTCAAATTATTTTAACGCAGTTTTGTTTCAAAAATCGAGTGAATTCTAAAAACACCTTCATAATTAAAATGGGGCAATTTTTGACGAAGATATGGCCATTTATTTCAAGGTAGACCCTATTTAATGCTTTCCATATATTTTCTGTTAATCAAGAATATCCCTTAATATCTTTCTTATATGAGTCGAAAGTCAAATTATTTTATTGCAGTTTTGTTCCAAAGATCGAGTGAATTCTAAAAACACCTTTATAATTGAAATGGGGCAATTTTTGACGAAGATATGGCCATTTATTTCAAGGTAGAGCCTATTTAATGCTTTCCATATATTTTCTATTTATCGAAGAATATCCCTTAATATCTTTCTTAGATGAGTCGAAAGTCAAATTATTTTAATGCAGTTTTGTTTCAAAGATCGAGTAAATTTTAAAAACACCTTTATAATTGAAATGGGGCAATTTTTGACGAAGATATGGCCATTTATTTCAAGGTAGACCCTATTTAATGCTTTCCATATATTTTCTATTTATCGAAGAATATCCCTTAATATCTTTCTTAGATGAGTCAAAAGTCAATTTATTTTAAGGCAGTTTTGTTCCAAAGATCGAGTGAATTCTAAGAACACCTTTATAATTGAAATGGGGCAATTTTTGACGAAGATATGGCCATTTATTTCAAGGTTGACCCTATTTAATGTTTGCCTTATATTTTCTATTTATCGAAGAATATCCCTTAATATCTTTCTTAGATGAGTCAAAAGTCAATTTATTTTAATGCAATTTTTGTTCCAAAGATCGAGTGAATTCTAAAAACACCTTTATAATTGAAATGGGGCAATTTTTGACGAAGATATGGCCATTTATTTCAAGGTTGACCCTATTTAATGTTTGGCTTATATTTTCTATTAATCGAAGAATATCCCTTAGTATCTTTCTTAGATGAGTCGGAAGTCAAATTATTTTAATGCAGTTTTTTTCCAAAGATCGAGTGAATTCTAAAAACACCTTTATAATTGAAATGGGGCAATTTTTGACGAAGATATGGCCATTTATTTCAAGGTAGACCCTATTTAATGCTTTCCATATATTTTCTGTTAATCAAAGAATATCCCTTAATATCTTTCTTAGATGAGTCGGAAGTCAAATTATTTTAATGCAGTTTTGTTCCAAAGATCGAGTGAATTCTAAAAACACCTTTATAATTGAAATGGGGCAATTTTTGACGAATATATGGCCATTTATTTCAAGGTAGACCCTATTTAATGCTTTCCATATATTTTCTATTTATCGAAGAATATCCCTTAATATCTTTCTTAGATGAGTCAAAAGTCAATTTATTTTAATGCAATTTTGTTCCAAAGATCGAGTGAATTCTAAAAACACCTTTATAATTGAAATGGGGCAATTTTTGACGAAGATATGGCCATTTATTTCAAGGTAGACCCTATTTAATGCTTTCCATATATTTTCTATTTATCGAATATCCCTTAGTATCTTTCTTAGATGAGTCGGAAGTCAAATTATTTTAATGCAGTTTTGTTTCAAAGATCAAGTGAATTCTAAAAACACCTTTATAATTGAAATGGGGCAATTTTTGACGAAGATATGGCCATTTATTTCAAGGTAGACCCTATTTAATGATTTCCATATATTTTCTATTTATCGAAGAATATCCCTTAATATCTTTCTTAGATGAGTCGAAAGTCAAATTATTTTAATGCAGTTTTGTTCCAAAGATCGAGTGAATTCTAAAAACACCTTTATAATTGAAATGGGGCAATTTTTGACGAAGATATGGCCATTTATTTCAAGGTTGACCCTATTTAATGTTTGCCTTATATTTTCTATTAATCGAAGAATATCCCTTAATATCTTTCTTAGATGAGTCGGAAGTCAAATTATTTTAATGCAGTTTTGTTTCGAAGATTAAGTGAATTCTAAAAACACCTTTATAATTGAAATGGGGCAATTTTTGACGAAGATATGGCCATTTATTTCAAGGTAGACCCTATTTAATGCTTTCCATATATTTTCTGTTAATCAAGAATATCCTTAATATCTTTCTTAGATGAGTCGAAAGTCAAATTATTTTAATGCAGTTTTGTTCCAAAGATCGAGTGAATTCTAAAAACACCTTTATAATTGAAATGGGGCAATTTTTGACGAAGATATGGCCATTTATTTCAAGGTAGACCCTATTTAATGCTTTCCATATATTTTCTATTTATCGAAGAATATCCCTTAATATCTTTCTTAGATGAGTCAAAAGTCAATTTATTTTAATGCAGTTTTTGTTCCAAAGATCGAGTGAATTCTAAAAACACCTTTATAATTGAAATGGGGCAATTTTTGACGAAGATATGGCCATTTATTTCAAGGTTGACCCTATTTAATGCTTGCCTTATATTTTCTATTAATCGAAGAATATCCCTTAATATCTTTCTTAGATGAGTCGGAAGTCAAATTATTTTAATGCAGTTTTGTTCCAAAGGTCGAGTGAATTCTAAAAACACCTTTATAATTGAAATGGGGCAATTTTTGACGAAGATATGGCCATTTATTTCCAAAGGTTGACCCTATTTAATGTTTGCCATATATTTTCTATTTATCGAAGAATATCCCTTAATATCT
>NW_025062841.1:0-8728 GCF_018153295.1 Drosophila grimshawi
TGCAGTTTTGTTTCAAAGATTGAGTGAATTCTAAAAACACCTTTATAATTGAAATGGGGCAATTTTTGACGAAGATATGGCCATTTATTTCAAGGCAGACCCTATTTAATACTTTCCATATATTTTCTGTTAATCAAAGAATATCCCTTAATATCTTTTTTAGATGAGTCGGAAGTCGCATTATTTTAATGCAGTTTTGTTTCAAAGATCTAGTGAATTCTAAAAACACCTTTATAATTGAAATGGGGCAATTTTTGACGAAAAAATGGCCATTTATTTCAAGGTAGAGCCTATTTAATGCTTTCCATATATTTTCTATTTGTCGAAGAATATCCCTCAATATCTTTCTTAGCTGAGTCGGAAGTCAAATTATTTTAATGCAGTTTTGTTCCAAAGATCGAGCGAATTCTAAAAACACCTTTATAATTGAAATGGGGCAATTTTTGACGAAGATATGGCCATTTATTTCAAGGTAGACCCTATTTAATGCTTTCCATATATTTTCTGTTAATTCTAAAAACACCTTTATAATTGAAATGGGGCAATTTGTGACGAAGATATGGCCATTTATTTCAAGGTTGACCCTATTTAATGTTTGGCTTATATTTTCTATTAATCGAAGAATATCCCTTAATATCTTTCTTAGATCAGTCGAAAGTCAAATTATTTTAATGCAGTTTTGTTCCAAAGATCGATTGAATTCTAAAAACACCTTTATAATTGAAATGGGGCAATTTTTGACGAAGATATGGCCATTTATTTCAAGGTAGAGCCTATTTAATGCTTTCCATATATTTTCTATTTATCGAAGAATATCCCTTAATATCTTTCTTAGATGAGTCGGAAGTCAAATTATTTTAATGCAGTTTTGTTTCAAAGATCGAGTGAATTCTAAAAACACCTCTATAATTGAAATGGGGCAATTTTTGACGAAAATATGGCCATTTATTTCAAGGTAGACCCTATTCAATGCTTTCCATATATTTTCTATTTATCGAAGAATATCCCTTAATACCTTTCTAAGATGAGTCGGAAGTCAAATTATTTTAATGCAGTTTTGTTTCAAAGATCGAGTGAATTCCAAAAACACCTTTATAATTGAAATGGGGAAATTTTTGACGAAGATATGGCCATTTATTTCAAGGTAGACCCTATTCAATGCTTGCCTTATATTTTCTATTAATCGAAGAATATCCCTTAATATCTTTCTTAGATGAGTCGGAAGTCAAATTATTTTAATGCAGTTTTGTTTCAAAGATCGAGTGAATTCCAAAAACACCTTTATAATTGAAATGGGGAAATTTTTGACGAAGATATGGCCATTTATTTCAAGGTAGACCCTATTCAATGCTTTCCATATATTTTCTATTTATCGAAGAATATCCCTTAATATCTTTCTTAGCTGAGTCGGAAGTCAAATTATTTTAATGCAGTTTTGTTTCAAAGATCGAGTGAATTCTAAAAACACCTCTATAATTGAAATGGGGCCATTTTAGACGAAAATATGGCCATTTATTTCAAGGTAGACCCTATTCAATGCTTTCCATATATTTTCTATTTATCGAAGAATATCCCTTAATACCTTTCTTAGATGAGTCGGAAGTCAAATTATTTTAATGCAGTTTTGTTTCAAAGATCGAGTGAATTCTAAAAACGCCTTTGTAATTGAAATGGGGAAATTTTTGACGAAGATATGGCCATTTATTTCAAGGTTGACCCTATTTAATGTTTGCCTTATATTTTCTATTAATCGAAGAATATCCCTTAATATCTTTTTTAGATGAGTCGAAAGTCGAATTATTTTAATGCAGTTTCGTTCCAAAGATCGAGTGAATTCTAAAAACACCTTTATAATTGAAATGGGGCAATTTTTGACGAAGATATGGCCATTTATTTCAAGGTAGACCCTATTTAATACTTTCCATATATTTTCTGTTCATCAAAGAATATCCCTTAATATCTTTTTTAGATGAGTCGAAAGTCAAATTATTTTACTGCAGTTTTGTTCCAAAGATCGAGTGAATTCTAAAAACACCTTTATAATTGAAATGGGGCAATTTTTGACGAAGATATGGCCATTTATTTCAAGGTAGAGCCTATTTAATGTTTGCCTTATATTTTCTATTAATCGAAGAATATCCCTTAATATCTTTTTTAGATGAGTCGAAAGTCGAATTATTTTAATGCAGTTTCGTTCCAAAGATCGAGTGAATTCTAAAAACACCTTTATAATTGAAATGGGGCAATTTTTGACGAAGATATGGCCATTTATTTCAAGGTTGACCCTATTTAATGTTTGGCTTATATTTTCTATTAATCGAAGAGTATCCCTTAATATCTTTCTTAGATGAGTAGGAAGTCAAATTATTTTAATGCAGTTTTGTTCCAAAGATCGAGTGAATTCTAAAAACACCTTTATAATTGAAATGGGGCAATTTTTGACGAAGATATGGCCATTTATTTCAAGGTTGACCCTATTTAATGTTTGCCTTATATTTTCTATTAATCGAAGAATATCCCTTAATATCTTTTTTAGATGAGTCGGAAGTCAAATTATTTTAATGCAGTTTTGTTCCAAAGATCGAGTGAATTCTAAAAACACCTTTATAATTGAAATGGGGCAATTTTTGACGAAGATATGGCCATTTATTTCAAGGTAGAGCCTATTTAATGCTTTCCATATATTTTCTATTTGTCGAAGAATATCTCTCAATATCTTTCTTAGCTGAGTCGGAAGTCAAATTATTTTAACGCAGTTTTGTTTCAAAAATCGAGTGAATTCTAAAAACACCTTTATAATTGAAATGGGGCAATTTTTGACGAAGATATGGCCATTTATTTCAAGGTTGACCCTATTTAATGTTTGGCTTATATTTTCTATTAATCGAAGAGTATCCCTTAATATCTTTCTTAGCTGAGTCGGAAGTCAAATTATTTTAATGCAGTTTTGTTCCAAAGATCGAGTGAATTCTAAAAACACCTTTATAATTGAAATGGAGCAATTTTTGACGAAGATATGGCCATTTATTTCAAGGTAGAGCCTATTTAATGCTTTCCATATATTTTCTATTTATCGAAGAATATCCCTTAATATCTTTCTTAGATCAGTCGAAAGTCAAATTATTTTAATGCAGTTTTGTTCCAAAGATCGAGTGAATTCTAAAAACACCTTTATAATTGAAATGGGGCAATTTTTGACGAAGATATGGCCATTTATTTCAAGGTTGACCCTATTTAATGTTTGCCTTATATTTTCTATTAATCGAAGAATATCCCTTAATATCTTTCTTAGATGAGTCGGAAGTCAAATTATTTTAATGCAGTTTTGTTTCAAAGATCGAGTGAATTCTAAAAACACCTTTATAATTGAAATGGGGCAATTTTTGACGAAGATATGGCCATTTATTTCAAGGTAGACCCTATTTAATGCTTTCCATATATTTTCTTTTTATCGAAGAATATCCCTATATATCTGTCTTACATGAGTCGGTAGTCAAATAATTTTAATGCAGTTTTGTTTCAAAGATTGAGTGAATTCTAAAAACACCTTTATAATTGAATTGGGGCAATTTTTGACGAAGATATGGCCATTTATTTCAAGGTAGACCCTATTTAATACTTTCCATATATTTTCTGTTAATCAAAGAATATCCCTTAATATCTTTTTTAGATGAGTCGGAAGTCGAATTATTTTAATGCAGTTTTGTTCCAAAGATCGAGCGAATTCTAAAAACACCTTTATAATTGAAATGGGGCAATTTTTGACGAAGATATGGCCATTTATTTCAAGGTAGAGCCTATTTAATGCTTTCCATATATTTTCTATTTGTCGAAGAATATCCCTCAATATCTTTCTTAGCTGAGTCGGAAGTCGAATTATTTTAATGCAGTTTTGTTCCAAAGATCGAGCGAATTCTAAAAACACCTTTATAATTGAAATGGGGCAATTTTTGACGAAGATATGGCCATTTATTTCAAGGTAGACCCTATTTAATGCTTTCCATATATTTTCTGTTAATTCTAAAAAACACCTTTATAATTGAAATGGGGCAATTTTTGACGAAGATATGGCCATTTATTTCAAGGTTGACCCTATTTAATGTTTGGCTTATATTTTCTATTAATCGAAGAGTATCCCTTAATATCTTTCTTAGATGAGTAGGAAGTCAAATTATTTTAATGCAGTTTTGTTCCAAAGATCGAGTGAATTCTAAAAACACCTTTATAATTGAAATGGAGCAATTTTTGACGAAGATATGGCCATATATTTCAAGGTAGACCCTATTTAATGCTTTCCATATATTTTCTATTTATCGAAGAATATCCCTTAATATCTTTCTTAGATGAGTCGGAAGTCAAATTATTTTAATGCAGTTTTGTTCCAAAGATCGAGTGAATTCTAAAAACACCTTTATAATTAAAATGGGGCAATTTTTGACGAAGATATGGCCATTTATTTCAAGGTTGACCCTATTTAATGTTTGGCTTATATTTTCTATTAATCGAAGAATATCCCTTAATATCTTTCTTAGATGAGTCGGAAGTCAAATTATTTTAATGCAGTTTTGTTTCAAAGATCGAGTGAATTCTAAAAACACCTTTATAATTGAAATGGGGCAATTTTTGACGAAGATATGGCCATTTATTTCAAGGTAGACCCTATTCAATGCTTTCCATATATTTTCTATTTATCGAAGAATATCCCTTAATATCTTTCTTAGCTGAGTCGGAAGTCAAATTATTTTAATGCAGTTTTGTTTCAAAGATCGAGTGAATTCTAAAAACACCTCTATAATTGAAATGGGGCAATTTTTGACGAAAATATGGCCATTTATTTCAAGGTAGACCCTATTCAATGCTTTCCATATATTTTCTATTTATCGAAGAATATCCCTTAATACCTTTCTAAGATGAGTCGGAAGTCAAATTATTTTAATGCAGTTTTGTTTCAAAGATCGAGTGAATTCTAAAAACGCCTTTGTAATTGAAATGGGGAAATTTTTGACGAAGATATGGCCATTTATTTCAAGGTTGACCCTATTTAATGTTTGCCTTATATTTTCTATTAATCGAAGAATATCCCTTAATATCTTTTTTAGATGAGTCGAAAGTCGAATTATTTTAATGCAGTTTCGTTCCAAAGATCGAGTGAATTCTAAAAACACCTTTATAATTGAAATGGGGCAATTTTTGACGAAGATATGGCCATTTATTTCAAGGTAGACCCTATTTAATGCTTTCCATATATTTTCTGTTAATCAAAGAATATCCCTTAATATCTTTTTTAGATGAGTCGAAAGTCAAATTATTTTAATGCAGTTTTGTTTCAAAGATCGAGCGAATTCTAAAAGCACCTTAATAATGGAAATGGGGCAATTTTTGACGAAGATATGGCCATTTATTTCAAGGTAGACCCTATTTAATGCTTTCCATATATTTTCTGTTAATCGAAGAATATCCCTTAATATCTTTTTTAGATGAGTCGAAAGTCAAATTATTTTAATGCAGTTTTGTTCCAAAGATCGAGTGAATTCTTAAAACACCTTTATAATTGAAATGGGGCAGTTTTTGACGAAGATATGGCCATTTATTTCAAGGTTGACCCTATTTAATGTTTGCCTTATATTTTCTATTAATCGAAGAGTATCCCTTAATATCTTTCTTAGATGAGTCGGAAGTCAAATTATTTTAATGCAGTTTTGTTTCAAAGATCGAGTGAATTCTAAAAACACCTTTATAATTGAAATGGGGCAATTTTTGACGAAGATATGGCCATTTATTTCAAGGTAAACCCTATTTAATGCTTTCCTTATATTTTCTATTTATCGAAGAATATCCCTTAATATCTTTCTCAGATGAGTCGGAAGTCAAATTATTTTAATGCAGTTTTGTTCCAAAGATCGAGTGAATTCTAAAAACACCTTTATAATTGAAATGGGGCAATTTTTGACGAAGATATGGCCATTTATTTCAAGGTTGACCCTATTTAATGCTTTCCTTATATTTTCTATTTAATCGAAGAATATCCCTTAATATCTTTCTTAGATGAGTCGGAAGTCAAATTATTTTAATGCAGTTTTGTTCCAAAGATCGAGTGAATTCTAAAAACACCTTTATAATTGAAATGGGGCAATTTTTGACGAAGATATGGCCATTTATTTCAAGGTAGACCCTATTTAATGCTTTCCATATATTTTCTATTTATCAAAGAATATCCCTTAATATCTTTCTTAGATGAGTCGGAAGTCAAATTATTTTAATGCAGTTTTGTTCCAAAGATCGAGTGAATTCTAAAAACACCTTTATAATTGAAATGGGGCAATTTTTGACGAAGATATGGCCATTTATTTCAAGGTAGAGCCTATTTAATGCTTGCCTTATATTTTCTATTAATCGAAGAATATCCCTTAATATCTTTCTTAGATGAGTCGAAAGTCAAATTATTTTAATGCAGTTTTGTTCCAAAGATCGAGTGAATTCTAAAAACACCTTTATAATTGAAATGGAGCAATTTTTGACGAAGATATGGCCATTTATTTCAAGGTTGACCCTATTTAATGTTTGCCTTATATTTTCTATTAATCGAAGAATATCCCTTAATATCTTTCTTAGATGAGTCGGAAGTCGATTTATTTTAATGCAGTTTTGTTCCAAAGATCGAGTGAATTCTAAAAAACACCTTTATAATTGAAATGGGGCAATTTTTGACGAAGATATGGCTATTCATTTCAAGGTAGACCCTATTTAATGCTTTCCATATATTTTCTGTTAATCGAAGAATATCCCTTAATATCTTTCTTAGATGAGTCGGAAGTCAAATTATTTTAATGCAGTTTTGTTTCAAAGATCGAGTGAATTCTAAAAACACCTTTATAATTGAAATGGGGCAATTTTTGACGAAGATATGGCCATTTATTTCAAGGTAGAGCCTATTTAATGCTTTCCATATATTTTCTATTTGTCGAAGAATATCCCTCAATATCTTTCTTAGCTGAGTCGGAAGTCAAATTATTTTAATGCAGTTTTAGTTTAAACCAAATTTTCAAGGAGACCCTTTAATGCTTTCCATATATTTTTGTAATTCTAAAAACACCTTTATAATTGAAATGGGGCAATTTTTGACGAAGATATGGCCATTTATTTCAAGGTTGACCCTATTTAATGTTTGGCTTATATTTTCTATTAATCGAAGAGTATCCCTTAATATCTTTCTTAGATGAGTAGGAAGTCAAATTATTTTAATGCAGTTTTGTTCCAAAGATCGAGTGAATTCTAAAAACACCTTTATAATTGAAATGGGGCAATTTTTGACGAAGATATGGCCATTTATTTCAAGGTAGAGCCTATTTAATGCTTTCCATATATTTTCTATTTATCGAAGAATATCCCTTAATATCTTTCTTAGATGAGTCGGAAGTCAAATTATTTTAATGCAGTTTTGTTTCAAAGATCGAGTGAATTCTAAAAACACCTTTATAATTAAAATGGGGCAATTTTTGACGAAGATATGGCCATTTATTTCAAGGTTGACCCTATTTAATGTTTGCCTTATATTTTCTATTAATCGAAGAATATCCCTTAATATCTTTCTTAGATGAGTCGGAAGTCAAATTATTTTAATGCAGTTTTGTTTCAAAGATCGAGTGAATTCTAAAAACACCTTTATAATTGAAATGGGGCAATTTTTGACGAAGATATGGCCATTTATTTCAAGGTAGACCCTATTTAATGCTTTCCATATATTTTCTATTTATCGAAGAATATCCCTTAATATCTTTCTTAGCTGAGTCGGAAGTCAAATTATTTTAATGCAGTTTTGTTTCAAAGATTGAGTGAATTCTAAAAACACCTTTATAATTGAAATGGGGCAATTTTTGACGAAGATATGGCCATTTATTTCAAGGTAGACCCTATTCAATGCTTTCCATATATTTTCTATTTATCGAAGAATATCCCTTAATATCTTTCTTAGATGAGTCGGAAGTCAAAATTATTTTAATGCAGTTTTGTTTCAAAGATCGAGTGAATTCTAAAAACACCTTTATAATTGAAATGGGGCAATTTTTGACGAAGATATGGCCATTTATTTCAAGGTAGACCCTATTTAATGCTTTCCTTATATTTTCTATTAATCGAAGAATATCCCTTAATATCTTTCTTAGATGAGTCGGAAGTCAAATTATTTTAATGCAGTTTTGTTCCAAAGATCGAGTGAATTCTAAAAACACCTTTATAATTGAAATGGGGCAATTTTTGACGAAAGATATGGCCATTTATTTCAAGGTTGACCCTATTTAATGTTTGGCTTATATTTTCTATTAATCGAAGAGTATCCCTTAATATCTTTCTTAGATGAGTCGGAAGTCAAATTATTTTAATGCAGTTTTGTTCCAAAGATCGAGTGAATTCTAAAAACACCTTTATAATTGAAATGGGGCAATTTTTTGACGAAGATATGGCCATTTATTTCAAGGTAGACCCTATTTAATGCTTTCCTTATATTTTCTATTAATCGAAGAATATCCCTTAATATCTTTCTTAGATGAGTCGGAAGTCAAATTATTTTAATGCAGTTTTGTTCCAAAGATCGAGTGAATTCTAAAAACACCTTTATAATTGAAATGGGGCAATTTTTGACGAAGATATGGCCATTTATTTCAAGGTTGACCCTATTTAATGTTTGCCTTATATTTTCTATTTATCGAAGAATATCCCTTAATATCTTTCT
>NW_025062842.1:0-1223 GCF_018153295.1 Drosophila grimshawi
GGAAGTCAAATTATTTCAGGAATGCAGTTGTTCCGAAGATCATGAATTCTGAAAACACCTTTATACTGTTGAAATTGATAATTTTGACGAAGATATGGTCATTTATTTCAAGGTTAGGACCTCCTTTTTAATGCTTTCCATATTTTCTATTTATCGAGAAGAATACTTCCTTAATATCTTTTAGATGAGTGGCAAGTCAAAATTATTTTAATGTGTTTGTTTCAAAGATTGCCTAAATTTCTGAAAACACCTTTATAATTGAAATGGGGCAATTTTTGACGAAGATATATGGCCATTTATTTCAAGGAAGAGCCTATTTAATGCTTTCCAAATATTTTCTATTTATCAAAAAACATCATTAATATCTTTCGGAGATGAGTTTGAAGTCAAATTATTTTAATGCAGTTTTGTTCCAAAGATTGGGAGCTTACCCAAAACACCTTATAATTGAAATGGGGCAATTTTTGACTGAGATATGGCCATTTTATTTCAAGGCAGACCCTATTTGACACTTTCCATATATTTTCTGTTAATCAAAGAATATCCCTTGGCAGAATATCTTTCTTAGATGAGTCGGAAGTCAAATTATTTTACAGTTTTGTTCCAAAGATCAAGTGAATTTTAAAAACACCTTGATAATTGAAATGGGGCGGCTTTTGATTGAAGATATGGTCATTTATTTCAAGGTAGATCCTATTTAATACTTTCCATATATTTTCTGTTAATCAAAGAATATATCCCTTAATATCTTTCTTAGATGAGTGGTAAGTCAAATTATTTTTAATGCAGTTTTGTTCCAAAGATCAATGAATCTGAAAACACCTTTATAATTGAAATGGGGCAATTTTTTGACGATAAAGATATGGCCATTTATTTCAAGGTAATTTTATTAGAATGCTTTCCATATATTTTCATTTACTCGACGAATATCCTTTAATATCTTCTTAGATGAGAGTCGGAAGTCTTCAATTATTTTTAATGCAGTTTTGTTCCAGAAGACTCAAGTGAATTCTAAAACACCTTGCAATTGAAATGGAGCAACTTTTGACGGAAGTGATGCGGCCATTTCCGTCAAGGTAGACCCCATTTAATGCTTTCCATATTTCTTTCTGTTGGCTAATCAAGAATATCCCTTGGGTATCTTTCATGTTGAGTCGGAAGTCAAATTATTTTAATGCAGTTTTGTTCCAAGGACTTCAAGAATTTTCAAAACACCTTTATAA
>NW_025062843.1:0-25785 GCF_018153295.1 Drosophila grimshawi
AAATGACTTCGAGACTGCATATTTTCAGCTTTTGATGCAGAATCAAAATATATAAAAAGGGCTTCATAATGTTGAAAGAAATTCTAACTTCTGACAATTATTGGCGAAGATACATCCGTTTGAATTTGGAAACCGAAACTTAAAACGTCAATTTCGCGAAATGACTTCGAGACTACATATTTTCAGCTTTTGATGCAGAATCAAAATATATAAAAAGGGCTTCATAATGTTGAAAGAAATTCTAACTTCTGACAATTATTGGCGAAGATACATCCGTTTGAATTTGGAAACCGAAATTAAAACGTCAATTTCTCGAAATGACTTCGCGACTACATATTTTCAGCTTTTGAAGCAGGGTCAAAATATATAAAAAGGGCTTCATAATGTTGAAAGAAATTCTAACTTCTGACAATTATTGACGAAGATACATCCGTTTGAATTAGGAAACAGAAACTTAAAACGTCAATTTCTCGAAATGACTTCGAGACTACATATTTTCAGCTTTTGATGCAGAGTCAAAATATATAAAAAGGGCTTCATAATGTTGAAAGAAATTCTAACTTCTGACAATTATTGGCGAAGATACATCCGTTTGAATTTGGAAGCAGAAACTTAAAACGTCAATTTCTCGAAATGACTTCGAGACTACATATTTTCAGCTTTTGATGCAGAGTCAAAATATATAAAAAGGGCTTCATAATGTTGAAAGAAATTCTAACTTCTGACAATTATTGGCGAAGATACATCCGTTTGAATTTGGAAACAGAAACTTAAAACGTCAATTTCTCGAAATGACTTCGCGACTACATATTTTCAGCTTTTGATGCAGAGTCAAAATATATAAAAAGGGCTTCATAATGTTGAAAGAAATTCTAACTTCTGCCAATTATTAGCGAAGATACATCCATTTGAATTTGGAAACCGAAACTTAAAACGTCAATTTCTCGAAATGACTTCGCGACTACATATTTTCAGCTTTTGATGCAGAGTCAAAATATATAAAAAGGGCTTCATAATGTTGAAAGAAATTCTAACTTCTGACAATTATTGGCGAAGATACATCCGTTTGAATTTGGAAACAGAAACTTAAAACGTCAATTTCTCGAAATGACTTCGAGACTACATATTTTCAGCTTTTGATGCAGAGTCAAAATATATAAAAAGGGCTTCATAATGTTGAAAGAAATTCTGACTTCTGACAATTATTGGCGAAGATACATCCGTTTGAATTTGGAAACAGAAACTTAAAAAGTCAATTTCTCGAAATGACTTCGCGACTACATATTTTCAGCTTTTGATGCAGAGTCAAAATATATAAAAAGGGCTTCATAATGTTGAAAGAAATTCTGACTTCTGACAATTATTGGCGAAGATACATCCATTTGAATTTGGAAACAGAAACTTAAAACGTCAATTTCTCGAAATGACTTCGAGACTACATATTTTCAGCTTTTGATGCAGAATCAAAATATATAAAAAGGGCTTCATAATGTTGAAAGAAATTCTAACTCCTGACAATTATTGGCGAAGATACATCCGTTTGAATTTGGAAACAGAAACTTAAAACGTCGATTTCTCGAAATGACTTCGAGACTGCATATTTTCAGCTTTTGATGCATAGTCAAAATATATAAAAAGGGCTTCATAATGTTGAAAGAAATTCTAACTTCTGACAATTATTGGCGAAGATACATCCGTTTGAATTTGGAAACCGAAACTTAAAACGTCAATTTCGCGAAATGACTTCGAGACTACATATTTTCAGCTTTTGATGCAGAATCAAAATATATAAAAAGGGCTTCATAATGTTGAAAGAAATTCTAACTTCTGACAATTATTGGCGAAGATACATCCATTTGAATTTGGAAACAGGAACTTAAAACGTCAATTTCTCGAAATGACTTCGAGACTACATATTTTCAGCTTTTGATGCAGAGTCAAAATATATAAAAAGGGCTTCATAATGTTGAAAGAAATTCTGACTTCTGACAATTATTGGCGAAGATACATCCGTTTGAATTTGGAAACAGAAACTTAAACGTCAATTTCTCGAAATGACTTCGAGACTACATATTTTCAGCTCTTGATGCACAGTCAAAATATATAAAAAGGGCTTCATAATGTTGAAAGAAATTCTAACTTCTGACAATTATTGGCGAAGATACATCCGTTTGAATTTGGAAACAGAGACTTAAAACGTCGATTTCTCGAAATGACTTCGAGACTACATATTTTCAGCTTTTGATGCAGAATCAAAATATATAAAAAGGGCTTCATAATGTTGAAAGAAATTCTAACTTCTGACAATTATTGACGAAGATACATCCGTTTGAATTTGGAAACAGAAACTTAAAACGTCAATTTCTCGAAATGACTTCGAGACTACATATTTTCAGCTTTTGATGCAGAATCAAAATATATAAAAAGGGCTTCATAATGTTGAAAGAAATTCTAACTTCTGACAATTATTGGCGAAGATACATCCGTTTGAATTTGGAAACCGAAATTAAAACGTCAATTTCTCGAAATGACTTCGCGACTACATATTTTCAGCTTTTGATGCAGAGTCAAAATATATAAAAAGGGCTTTATAATGTTGAAAGAAATTCTGACTTCTGACAATTATTGGCGAAGATACATCCGTTTGAATTTGGAAACAGAAACTTAAAACGCCAATTTCTCGAAATGACTTCGAGACTACATATTTTCAGCTTTTGATGCAGAGTCAAAATATATAAAAAGGGCTTCATAATGTTGAAAGAAATTCTAACTTCTGACAATTATTGGCGAAGATACATCCGTTTGAATTTGGAAACAGAAACTTAAAACGTCAATTTCTCGAAATGACTTCGAGACTACATATTTTCAGCTTTTGATGCAGAGTCAAAATATATAAAAAGGGCTTCATAATGTTGAAAGAAATTCTAACTTCTGACAATTATTGGCGAAGATACATCCGTTTGAATTTGGAAACAGAAACTTAAAACGTCAATTTCTCGAAATGACTTTCGAGACTACATATTTTCAGCTTTTGATGCATAGTCAAAATATATAAAAAAGGGCTTCATAATGTTGAAAGAAATTCTAACTTCTGACAATTATTGGCGAAGATACATCCGTTTGAATTTGGAAACAGAAACTTAAAACGTCAATTTCTCGAAATGACTTCGCGACTACATATTTTCAGCTTTTGATGCAGGGTCAAAATATATAAAAAGGGCTTCATAATGTTGAAAGAAATTCTAACTTCTGACAATTATTGGCGAAGATACATCCGTTTGAATTTGGAAACAGAAACTTAAAACGTCAATTTCTCGAAATGACTTCGAGACTACATATTTTCAGCTTTTGATGCAGAATCAAAATATATAAAAAGGGCTTCATAATGTTGAAAGAAATTCTAACTTCTAACAATTATTGGCGAAGATACATCCGTTTGAATTTGGAAACAGAAACTTAAAACGTCGATTTCTCGAAATGACTTCGAGACTACATATTTTCAGCTTTTGATGCAGAATCAAAATATATAAGAAGGGCTTCATAATGTTGAAAGAAATTCTAACTGCTGACAATTATTGGCGAAGATACATCCGTTTGAATTTGGAAACCGAAACTTAAAACGTCAATTTCTCGAAATGACTTCGAGATTACATATTTTCAGCTTTTGATGCAGAGTCAAAATATATAGAAAGGGCTTCATAATGTTGAAAGAAATTCTAACTTCTGACAATTATTGGCGATGATACATCCGTTTGAATTTGGAAACAGAAACTTAAAACGTCAATTTCTCGAAATGACTTCGAGACTACATAGTTTCAGCTTTTGATGCAGAATCAAAATATATAAAAAGGGCTTCATAATGTTGAAAGAAATTCTAACTTCTGACAATTATTGGCGAAGATACATCCGTTTGAATTTGGAAACAGAAACTTAAAACGTCAATTTCTCGAAATGACTTTGAGACTACATATTTTCAGCTTTTGATGCAGAGTCAAAATATATAAAAAAGAGCTTCATAATGTTGAAAGAAATTCTAACTTCTGACAATTATTGGCGAAGATACATCCATTTGAATTTGGAAACCGAAACTTAAAACGTCAATTTCGCGAAATGACTTCGAGACTACATATTTTCAGCTTTTGAAGCAGAGTCAAAATATATAAAAAGGGCTTCATAATGTTGAAAAAAATTCTGACTTCTGACAATTATTGCCGAAGATACATCCGTTTGAATTTGGAAACAGAAACTTAAAACGTCAATTTCTCGAAATGACTTCGAGACTACATATTTTCAGCTTTTGATGCAGAATCAAAATATATAAAAAGGGCTTCATAATATTGAAAGAAATTCTAACTTCTGACAATTATTGACGGAGATACATCCGTTTGAATTTGGAAACAGAGACTTAAAACGTCGATTACTCGAAATGACTTCGAGACTACATATTTTCAGCTTTTGATGCAGAGTCAAAATATATAGAATGGGCTTCATAATGTTGAAAGAAATTCTGACTTCTGACAATTATAGGCGCAGATACATGCGTTTGAATTTGGAAACTTAAAACGTCAATTTCTCGAAATGACTTCGAGACTACATAGTTTCAGCTTTTGATGCAGAATCAAAATATATAAAAAGGGCTTCATAATGTTGAAAGAAATTCTAACTTCTGACAATTATTGGCGAAGATACATCCGTTTGAATTTGGAAACAGAAACTTAAAACGTCAATTTCTCGAAATGACTTCGAGACTACATATTTTCAGCTTTTGATGCAGAATCAAAATATATAAAAAGGGCTTCATAATGTTGAAAGAAATTCTAACTCCTGACAATTATTGGCGAAGATACATCCGTTTGAATTTGGAAACCGAAACTTAAAACGTCGATTTCTCGAAATGACTTCGAGACTGCATATTTTCAGCTTTTGATGCATAGTCAAAATATATAAAAAGGGCTTCATAATGTTGAAAGAAATTCTAACTTCTGACAATTATTGGCGAAGATACATCCGTTTGAATTTGGAAACCGAAACTTAAAACGTCAATTTCTCGAAATGACTTCGAGACTACATATTTTCAGCTTTTGATGCAGAATCAAAATATATAAAAAGGGCTTCATAATGTTGAAAGAAATTCTAACTTCTGACAATTATTGGCGAAGATACATCCATTTGAATTTGGAAACAGGAACTTAAAACGTCAATTTCTCGAAATGACTTCGAGACTACATATTTTCAGCTTTTGATGCAGAGTCAAAATATATAAAAAGGGCTTCATAATGTTGAAAGAAATTCTGACTTCTGACAATTATTGGCGAAGATACATCCGTTTGAATTTGGAAACAGAAACTTAAACGTCAATTTCTCGAAATGACTTCGAGACTACATATTTTCAGCTCTTGATGCACAGTCAAAATATATAAAAAGGGCTTCATAATGTTGAAAGAAATTCTAACTTCTGACAATTATTGGCGAAGATACATCCGTTTGAATTTGGAAACAGAGACTTAAAACGTCGATTTCTCGAAATGACTTCGAGACTACATATTTTCAGCTTTTGATGCAGAATCAAAATATATAAAAAGGGCTTCATAATGTTGAAAGAAATTCTGACTTCTGACAATTATTGGCGAAGATACATCCGTTTGAATTTGGAAACAGAAACTTAAAAAGTCAATTTCTCGAAATGACTTCGAGACTACATATTTTCAGCTTTTGATGCAGAGTCAAAATATATAAAAAGGGCTTCATAATGTTGAAAGAAATTCTGACTTCTGACAATTATTGGCGAAGATACATCCATTTGAATTTGGAAACAGAAACTTAAAATGTCAATTTCTCGAAATGACATCGAGACTACATATTTTCAGCTTTTGATGCAGAATCAAAATATATAAAAAGGGCTTCATAATGTTGAAAGAAATTCTAACTCCTGACAATTATTGGCGAAGATACATCCGTTTGAATTTGGAAACCGAAACTTAAAACGTCGATTTCTCGAAATGACTTCGAGACTGCATATTTTCAGCTTTTGATGCATAGTCAAAATATATAAAAAGGGCTTCATAATGTTGAAAGAAATTCTAACTTCTGACAATTATTGGCGAAGATACATCCGTTTGAATTTGGAAACAGAAACTTAAAACGTCAATTTCGCGAAATGACTTCGAGACTACATATTTTCAGCTTTTGATGCAGAATCAAAATATATAAAAAGGGCTTCATAATGTTGAAAGAAATTCTAACTTCTGACAATTATTGGCGAAGATACATCCATTTGAATTTGGAAACAGGAACTTAAAACGTCAATTTCTCGAAATGACTTCGAGACTACATATTTTCAGCTTTTGATGCAGAGTCAAAATATATAAAAAGGGCTTCATAATGTTGAAAGAAATTCTGACTTCTGACAATTATTGGCGAAGATACATCCGTTTGAATTTGGAAACAGAAACTTAAACGTCAATTTCTCGAAATGACTTCGAGACTACATATTTTCAGCTTTTGATGCACAGTCAAAATATATAAAAAGGGCTTCATAATGTTGAAAGAAATTCTAACTTCTGACAATTATTGGCGAAGATACATCCGTTTGAATTTGGAAACAGAAACTTAAAACGTCAATTTCTCGAAATGACTTCGAGACTACATATTTTCAGCTTTTGATGCAGAGTCAAAATATATAGAAAGGGCTTCATAATGTTGAAAGAAATTCTAACTTCTGACAATTATTGGCGAAGATACATCCGTTTGAATTTGGAAACAGAAACTTAAAACGTCAATTTCTCGAAATGACTTCGAGACTACATATTTTCAGCTTTTGATGCAGAGTCAAAATATATAAAAAGGGCTTCATAATGTTGAAAGAAATTCTAACTTCTGACAATTATTGGCGAAGATACATCCGTTTGAATTTGGAAACAGAAACTTAAAACGTCAATTTCTCGAAATGACTTCGAGACTACATATTTTCAGCTTTTGATGCATAGTCAAAATATATAAAAAGGGCTTCATAATGTTGAAAGAAATTCTAACTTCTGACAATTATTGACGAAGATACATCCGTTTGAATTTGGGAACAGAAACTTAAAACGTCAATTTCTCGAAATGACTTCGAGACTACATATTTTCAGCTTTTGATGCAGGGTCAAAATATATAAAAAGGGCTTCATAATGTTGAAAGAAATTCTAACTTCTGACAATTATTGGCGAAGATACATCCGTTTGAATTTGGAAACAGAAACTTAAAACGTCAATTTCTCGAAATGACTTCGAGACTACATATTTTCAGCTTTTGATGCAGAATCAAAATATATAAAAAGGGCTTCATAATGTTGAAAGAAATTCTAACTTCTGACAATTATTGGCGAAGATACATCCGTTTGAATTTGGAAACAGAAACTTAAAACGTCGATTTCTCGAAATGACTTCGAGACTACATATTTTCAGCTTTTGATGCAGAATCAAAATATATAAAAAGGGCTTCATAATGTTGAAAGAAATTCTAACTGCTGACAATTATTGGCGAAGATACATCCGTTTGAATTTGGAAACCGAAACTTAAAACGTCAATTTCTCGAAATGACTTCGAGACTACATATTTTCAGCTTTTGATGCAGAGTCAAAATATATAGAAAGGGCTTCATAATGTTGAAAGAAATTCTAACTTCTGACAATTATTGGCGAAGATACATCCGTTTGAATTTGGAAACAGAAACTTAAAACGTCAATTTCTCGAAATGACTTCGAGACTACATAGTTTCAGCTTTTGATGCAGAATCAAAATATATAAAAAGGGCTTCATAATGTTGAAAGAAATTCTAACTTCTGACAATTATTGGCGAAGATACATCCGTTTGAATTTGGAAACAGAAACTTAAAACGTCAATTTCTCGAAATGACTTTGAGACTACATATTTTCAGCTTTTGATGCAGAGTCAAAATATATAAAAAAGAGCTTCATAATGTTGAAAGAAATTCTAACTTCTGACAATTATTGGCGAAGATACATCCATTTGAATTTGGAAACCGAAACTTAAAACGTCAATTTCGCGAAATGACTTCGAGACTACATATTTTCAGCTTTTGAAGCAGAGTCAAAATATATAAAAAGGGCTTCATAATGTTGAAAAAAATTCTGACTTCTGACAATTATTGGCGAAGATACATCCGTTTGAATTTGGAAACAGAAACTTAAAACGTCAATTTCTCGAAATGACTTCGAGACTACATATTTTCAGCTTTTGATGCAGAATCAAAATATATAAAAAGGGCTTCATAATATTGAAAGAAATTCTAACTTCTGACAATTATTGACGGAGATACATCCGTTTGAATTTGAAAACAGAGTCTTAAAACGTCGATTTCTCGAAATGACTTCGAGACTACATATTTTCAGCTTTTGATGCAGAATCAAAATGTATAAAAAGGGCTTCATAATGTTGAAAGAAATTCTAACTTCTGACAATTATTGACGAAGATACGTCCGTTTGAATTTGGAAACAGAAACTTAAAACGTCAATTTCTCGAAATGACTTCGAGACTACATATTTTCAGCTTTTGATGCAGAATCAAAATATATAAAAAGGGCTTCATAATGTTGAAAGAAATTCTAACTTCTGACAATTATTGGCGAAGATACATCCGTTTGAATTTGGAAACCGAAATTTAAACGTCAATTTCTCGAAATGACTTCGCGACTACATATTTTCAGCTTTTGAGCAGAGTCAAAATATATAAAAAGGGCTTCATAATGTTGAAAGAAATTCTAACTTCTGACAATTATTGGCGAAGATACATCCGTTTGAATTTGGAAACAGAAACTTAAAACGTCAATTTCTCGAAATGACTTCGAGACTACATATTTTCAGCTTTTGAAGCAGAGTCAAAATATATAAAAAGGGCTTCATAATTTATTGGCGAAGATACATCCGTTTGAATTTGGAAACAGAAACTTAAAACGTCAATTTCTCGAAATGACTTCGAGACTACATATTTTCAGCTTTTGATGCAGAATCAAAATATATAAAAAGGGCTTCATAATATTGAAAGAAATTCTAACTTCTGACAATTATTGACGGAGATACATCCGTTTGAATTTGAAAACAGAGTCTTAAAACGTCGATTTCTCGAAATGACTTCGAGACTACATATTTTCAGCTTTTGATGCAGAATCAAAATGTATAAAAAGGGCTTCATAATGTTGAAAGAAATTCTAACTTCTGACAATTATTGGCGAAGATACATCCGTTTGAATTTGGAAACAGAAACTTAAAACGTCAATTTCTCGAAATGACTTTGAGACTACATATTTTCAGCTTTTGATGCAGAGTCAAAATATATAAAAAGAGCTTCATAATGTTGAAAGAAATTCTAACTACTGACAATTATTGGCGAAGATACATCCGTTTGAATTTGGAAACAGAAACTTAAAACGTCAATTTCTCGAAATGACTTCGCGACTACATATTTTCAGCTTTTGATGCAGAGTCAAAATATATAAAAAGGGCTTCATAATGTTGAAAAAAATTCTGACTTCTGACAATTATTGGCGAAGATACATCCGTTTGAATTTGGAAACAGAAACTTAAAACGTCAATTTCTCGAAATGACTTCGAGACTACATATTTTCAGCTTTTGATGCAGAATCAAAATATATAAAAAGGGCTTCATAATATTGAAAGAAATTCTAACTTCTGACAATTATTGGCGGAGATACATCCGTTTGAATTTGGAAACAGAAACTTAAAACGTCAATTTCTCGAAATGACTTCGAGACTACATATTTTCAGCTTTTGATGCAGAATCAAAATGTATAAAAAGGGCTTCATAATGTTGAAAGAAATTCTAACTTCTGACAATTATTGGCGAAGATACATCCGTTTGAATTTGGAAACAGAAACTTAAAACGTCAATTTCTCGAAATGACATCGAGACTACATATTTTCAGCTTTTGATGCAGAATCAAAATATATAAAAAGGGCTTCATAATGTTGAAAGAAATTCTAACTTCTGACAATTATTGGCGAAGATACATCCGTTTGAATTTGGAATCCGAAACTTAAACCGCCAATATCTCGAAATGACTTCGAGACTACATATTTTCAGCTTTTGATGCAGAGTCAAAATATATAAAAAGGGCTTCATAATGTTGAAAGAAATTCTGACTTCTGACAATTATTGGCGAAGATACATCCGTTTGAATTTGGAAACAGAAACTTAAAACGTCAATTTCTCGAAATGACTTCGAGACTACATATGTTCAGCTTTTGAAGCAGAGTCAAAATATATAAAAAGGGCTTCATAATGTTGAACAAAATTCTGACTTCTGACAATTATTGGCGAAGATACATCCGTTTGAATTTGGAAACAGAAACTTAAAACGTCAATTTCTCGAAATGACTTCGAGACTACATATTTTCAGCTTTTGATGCAGAATCAAAATATATAAAAAGGGCTTCATAATATTGAAAGAAATTCTAACTTCTGACAATTATTGGCGGAGATACATCCGTTTGAATTTGGAAACAGAGACTTAAAACGTCGATTTCTCGAAATGACTTCGAGACTACATATTTTCAGCTTTTGATGCAGAATCAAAATGTATAAAAAGGGCTTCATAATGTTGAAAGAAATTCTAACTTCTGACAATTATTGACGAAGATACGTCCGTTTGAATTTGGAAACAGAAACTTAAAACGTCAATTTCTCGAAATGACTTCGAGATTACATATTTTCAGCTTTTGATGCAGAGTCAAAATATATAAAAAGGGCTTCATAATGTTGAAAGAAATTCTAACTTCTGACAATTATTGGCGAAGATACATCCGTTTGAATTTGGAAACCGAAATTTAAACGTCAATTTCTCGAAATGACTTCGCGACTACATATTTTCAGCTTTTGATGCAGAGTCAAAATATATAAAAAGGGCTTCATAATGTTGAAAGAAATTCTGACTTCTGACAATTATTGGCGAAGATACATCCGTTTGAATTTGGAAACAGAAACTTAAAACGTCAATTTCTCGAAATGACTTCGAGACTACATATTTTCAGCTTTTGATGCAGAATCAAAATGTATAAAAAGGGCTTCATAATGTTGAAAGAAATTCTAACTTCTGACAATTATTGGCGAAGATACATCCGTTTGAATTTGGAAACAGAAACTTAAAACGCCAATTTCTCGAAATGACTTCGAGACTACATATTTTCAGCTTTTGATGCAGAGTCAAAATATATAAAAAGGGCTTCATAATGTTGAAAGAAATTCTAACTTCTGACAATTATTGGCGAAGATACATCCGTTTGAATTTGGAAACAGAAACTTAAAACGTCAATTTCTCGAAATGACTTCGAGACTACATATTTTCAGCTTTTGATGCATAGTCAAAATATATAAAAAGGGCTTCATAATGTTGAAAGAAATTCTAACTTCTGACAATTATTGGCGAAGATACATCCGTTTGAATTTGGAAACCGAAACTTAAAACGTCAATTTCGCGAAATGACTTCGAGACTACATATTTTCAGCTTTTGATGCAGAATCAAAATATATAAAAAGGGCTTCATAATGTTGAAAGAAATTCTAACTTCTGACAATTATTGGCGAAGATACATCCGTTTGAATTTGGAAACAGAGACTTAAAACGTCGATTTCTCGAAATGACTTCGAGACTACATATTTTCAGCTTTTGATGCAGAATCAAAATGTATAAAAAGGGCTTCATAATGTTGAAAGAAATTCTAACTTCTGACAATTATTGGCGAAGATACATCCGTTTGAATTTGGAAACAGAAACTTAAAACGTCAATTTCTCGAAATGACTTCGAGACTACATATTTTCAGCTTTTGATGCAGAGTCAAAATATATAAAAAGGGCTTCATAATGTTGAAAGAAATTCTAACTTCTGACAATTATTGGCGAAGATACATCCGTTTGAATTTGGAAACAGAAACTTAAAACGTCAATTTCTCGAAATGACTTCGAGACTACATATTTTCAGCTTTTGATGCAGAGTCAAAATATATAAAAAGGGCTTCATAATGTTGAAAGAAATTCTAACTTCTGACAATTATTGGCGAAGATACATCCGTTTGAATTTGGGAACAGAAACTTAAAACGTCAATTTCTCGAAATGACTTCGAGACTACATATTTTCAGCTTTTGATGCAGAGTCAAAATATATAAAAAGGGCTTCATAATGTTGAAAGAAATTCTAACTTCTGACAATTATTGGCGAAGAAACATCCGTTTGAATTTGGAAACAGAAACTTAAAACGTCAATTTCTCGAAATGACTTCGAGACTACATATTTTCAGCTTTTGATGCAGAATCAAAATATATAAAAAGGGCTTCATAATGTTGAAAGAAATTCTAACTTCTGACAATTATTGGCGAAGATACATCCGTTTGAATTTGGAAACAGAAACTTAAAACGTCAATTTCTCGAAATGACTTCGAGACTACATATTTTCAGCTTTTGATGCAGAATCAAAATATATAAGAAGGGCTTCATAATGTTGAAAGAAATTCTAACTTCTGACAATTATTGGCGAAGATACATCCGTTTGAATTTGGAAACAGAAACTTAAAACGTCAATTTCTCGAAATGACTTCGCGACTACATATTTTCAGCTTTTGATGCAGAGTCAAAATATATAAAAAGGGCTTCATAATGTTGAAACAAATTCTAACTTCTGACAATTATTGGCGAAGATACATCCGTTTGAATTTGGAAACAGAAACTTAAAACGCCAATTTCTCGAAATGACTTCGAGACTACATATTTTCAGCTTTTGAAGCAGAGACAAAATATATAAAAAGGGCTTCATAATGTTGAAAGAAATTCTAACTTCTGACAATTATTGGCGAAGATACATCCGTTTGAATTTGGAAACAGAAACTTAAAACGTCAATTTCTCGAAATGACTTCGAGACTACATATTTTCAGCTTTTGATGCAGAATCAAAATATATAAAAAGGGCTTCATAATGTTGAAAGAAATTCTAACTTCTGACAATTATTGGCGAAGATACATCCGTTTGAATTTGGAAACAGAAACTTAAAACGTCAATTTCTCGAAATGACTTCGACACTCAGCTTTTGATGCAGAGTCAAAATATATAAAAAGGGCTTCATAATGTTGAAAGAAATTCTAACTTCTGACAATTATTGGCGAAGATACATCCGTTTGAATTTGGAAACAGAAACTTAAAACGTCAATTTCTCGAAATGACTTCGAGACTACATATTTTCAGCTTTTGATGCATAGTCAAAATATATAAAAAGGGCTTCATAATGTTGAAAGAAATTCTAACTTCTGACAATTATTGGCGAAGATACATCCGTTTGAATTTGGGAACAGAAACTTATAACGTCAATTTCTCGAAATGACTTCGAGACTACATATTTTCAGCTTTTGATGCAGAATCAAAATATATAAAAAGGGCTTCATAATGTTGAAAGAAATTCTAACTTCTGACAATTATTGGCGGAGATACATCCGTTTGAATTTGGAAACAGAAACTTAAAACGTCAATTTCTCGAAATGACTTCGAGACTACATATTTTCAGCTTTTGATGCAGAATCAAAATATATAAGAAGGGATTCATAATGTTGAAAGAAATTCTAACTTCTGACAATTATTGGCGAAGATACATCCGTTTGAATTTGGAAACAGAGACTTAAAACGTCGATTTCTCGAAATGACTTCAAGACTACATATTTTCAGATTTTGATGCAGAGTCAAAATATATAAAAAGGGCTTCATAATGTTGAAAGAAATTCTAACTTCTGACAATTATTGGCGAAGATACATCCGTTTGAATTTGGGAACAGAAACTTAAAACGTCAATTTCTCGAAATGACTTCGAGACTACATATTTTCAGCTTTTGAAGCAGGGTCAAAATATATAAAAAGGGCTTCATAATGTTGAAAGAAATTCTAACTTCTGACAATTATTGGCGAAGATACATCCGTTTGAATTTGGAAACAGAAACTTAAAACGTCAATTTCTCGAAATGACTTCGAGACTACATATTTTCAGCTTTTGATGCAGAATCAAAATATATAAAAAGGGCTTCATAATGTTGAAAGAAATTCTAACTTCTGACAATTATTGGCGAAGATACATCCGTTTGAATTTGGAAACAGAAACTTAAAACGTCGATTTCTCGAAATGACTTCGAGACTACATATTTTCAGCTTTTGATGCAGAATCAAAATATATAAGAAGGGCTTCATAATGTTGAAAGAAATTCTAACTGCTGACAATTATTGGCGAAGATACATCCGGTTGAATTTGGAAACCGAAACTTAAAACGTCAATTTCTCGAAATGACTTCGCGACAACATATTTTCAGCTTTTGATGCAGAGTCAAAATATATAAAAGGAGCTTCATAATGTTGAAAGAAATTCTGACTTCTGACAATTATTGGCGAAGATACATCCGTTTGAATTTGGAAACAGAAACTTAAAACGCCAATTTCTCGAAGTGACTTCGAGACTACATATTTTCAGCTTTTGAAGCAGAGTCAAAATATATAAAAAGGGCTTCATAATGTTGAAAGAAATTCTAACTTCTGACAATTATTGGCGAAGATACATCCGTTTGAATTTGGAAACAGAAACTTAAAACGTCAATTTCTCGAAATGACTTCGAGACTACATATTTTCAGCTTTTGATGCAGAATCAAAATATATAAAAAGGGCTTCATAATGTTGAAAGAAATTCTAACTTCTGACAATTATTGGCGAAGATACATCCGTTTGAATTTGGAAACAGAAACTTAAAACGTCAATTTCTCGAAATGACTTCGTAGCTTTTGATGCAGAGTCAAAATATATAAAAAGGGCTTCATAATGTTGAAAGAAATTCTAACTTCTGACAATTATTGGCGAAGATACATCCGTTTGAATTTGGAAACAGAAACTTAAACGTCAATTTCTCGAAATGACTTCGAGACTACATATTTTCAGCTTTTGATGCAGAGTCAAAATATATAAAAAGGGCTTCATAATGTTGAAAGAAATTCTAACTTCTGACAATTATTGGCGAAGATACATCCGTTTGAATTTGGGAACAGAAACTTATAACGTCAATTTCTCGAAATGACTTCGAGACTACATATTTTCAGCTTTTGATGCAGAGTCAAAATATATAAAAAGGGCTTCATAATGTTGAAAGAAATTCTAACTTCTGACAATTATTGGCGAAGATACATCCGTTTGAATTTGGAAACAGAAACTTAAAACGTCAATTTCTCGAAATGACTTCGAGACTACATATTTTCAGCTTTTGATGCAGAATCAAAATATATAAAAAGGGCTTCATAATGTTGAAAGAAATTCTAACTTCTGACAATTATTGGCGAAGATACATCCGTTTGAATTTGGAAACAGAGACTTAAAACGTCGATTTCTCGAAATGACTTCAAGACTACATATTTTCAGATTTTGATGCAGAGTCAAAATATATAAAAAGGGCTTCATAATGTTGAAAGAAATTCTAACTTCTGACAATTATTGGCGAAGATACATCCGTTTGAATTTGGAAACCGAAACTTAAAACGTCAATTTCTCGAAATGACTTCGAGACTACATATTTTCAGCTTTTGATGCAGAGTCAAAATATATAAGAAGGGCTTCATAATGTCGAAAGAAATTCTAACTTCTGACAATTATTGGCGAAGATACATCCGTTTGAATTTGGAAACAGAAACTTAAAACGTCAATTTCTCGAAATGACTTTGAGACTACATATTTTCAGCTTTTGATGCAGAGTCAAAATATATAAAAAGGGCTTCATAATGTTGAAAGAAATTCTAACTTCTGACAATTATTGGCGAAGATACATCCGTTTGAATTTGGAAACAGAAACTTAAAACGTCAATTTCTCGAAATGACTTCGGCTAGCTTTTGATGCAGGGTCAAAATATATAAAAAGGGCTTCATAATGTTGAAAGAAATTCTAACTTCTGACAATTATTGGCGAAGATACATCCGTTTGAATTTGGAAACAGAAACTTAAAACGTCAATTTCTCGAAATGACTTCGAGACTACATATTTTCAGCTTTTGATGCAGAATCAAAATATATAAAAAGGGCTTCATAATGTTGAAAGAAATTCTAACTTCTGACAATTATTGGCGAAGATACATCCGTTTGAATTTGGAAACAGAAACTTAAAACGTCGATTTCTCGAAATGACTTCGAGACTACATATTTTCAGCTTTTGATGCAGAATCAAAATATATAAGAAGGGCTTCATAATGTTGAAAGAAATTCTAACTTCTGACAATTATTGGCGAAGATACATCCGTTTGAATTTGGAAACCGAAACTTAAAACGTCAATTTCTCGAAATGACTTCGCGACTACATATTTTCAGCTTTTGATGCAGAGTCAAAATATATAAAAAGGGCTTCATAATGTTGAAACAAATTCTGACTTCTGACAATTATTGGCGAAGATACATCCGTTTGAATTTGGAAACAGAAACTTAAAACGCCAATTTCTCGAAATGACTTCGAGACTACATATTTTCAGCTTTTGAAGCATAGTCAAAATATATAAAAAGGGCTTCATAATGTTGAAAGAAATTCTAACTTCTGACAATTATTGGCGAAGATACATCCGTTTGAATTTGGAAACAGAAACTTAAAACGTCAATTTCTCGAAATGACTTCGAGACTACATATTTTCAGCTTTTGATGCAGAATCAAAATATATAAAAAGGGCTTCATAATGTTGAAAGAAATTCTAACTTCTGACAATTATTGGCGAAGATACATCCGTTTGAATTTGGAAACAGAAACTTAAAACGTCAATTTCTCGAAATGACTTCGAGCTTTTGATGCAGAGTCAAAATATATAAAAAGGGCTTCATAATGTTGAAAGAAATTCTAACTTCTGACAATTATTGGCGAAGATACATCCGTTTGAATTTGGAAACAGAAACTTAAAACGTCAATTTCTCGAAATGACTTCGAGACTACATATTTTCAGCTTTTGATGCATAGTCAAAATATATAAAAAGGGCTTCATAATGTTGAAAGAAATTCTAACTTCTGACAATTATTGGCGAAGATACATCCGTTTGAATTTGGGAACAGAAACTTAAAACGTCAATTTCTCGAAATGACTTCGAGACTACATATTTTCAGCTTTTGATGCAGGGTCAAAATATATAAAAAGGGCTTCATAATGTTGAAAGAAATTCTAACTTCTGACAATTATTGGCGAAGATACATCCGTTTGAATTTGGAAACAGAAACTTAAAACGTCAATTTCTCGAAATGACTTCGAGACTACATATTTTCAGCTTTTGATGCAGAATCAAAATATATAAAAAGGGCTTCATAATGTTGAAAGAAATTCTAACTTCTGACAATTATTGGCGAAGATACATCCGTTTGAATTTGGAAACAGAGACTTAAAACGTCGATTTCTCGAAATGACTTCGAGACTACATATTTTCAGATTTTGATGCAGAGTCAAAATATATAAAAAGGGCTTCATAATGTTGAAAGAAATTCTAACTTCTGACAATTATTGGCGAAGATACATCCGTTTGAATTTGGAAACCGAAACTTAAAACGTCAATTTCTCGAAATGACTTCGAGACTACATATTTTCAGCTTTTGATGCAGAGTCAAAATATATAAAAAGGGCTTCATAATGTTGAAAGAAATTCTAACTTCTGACAATTATTGGCGAAGATACATCCGTTTGATTTTGGAAACAGAAACTTAAAACGTCAATTTCTCGAAATGACTTTGAGACTACATATTTTCAGCTTTTGATGCAGAGTCAAAATATATAAAAAGGGCTTCATAATGTTGAAAGAAATTCTAACTTCTGACAATTATTGGCGAAGATACATCCGTTTGAATTTGGAAACAGAAACTTAAAATGTCAATTTCGCGAAATGACTTCGAGACTACATATTTTCAGCTTTTGATGCAGAATCAAAATATATAAAAAGGGCTTCATAATGTTGAAAGAAATTCTAACTTCTGACAATTATTGGCGAAGATACATCCATTTGAATTTGGAAACAGAAACTTAAAACGTCAATTTCTCGAAATGACTTCGAGACTACATATTTTCAGCTTTTGATGCATAGTCAAAATATATAAAAAGGGCTTCATAATGTTGAAAGAAATTCTAACTTCTGACAATTATTGGCGAAGATACATCCGTTTGAATTTGGGAACAGAAACTTAAAACGTCAATTTCTCGAAATGACTTCGAGATCTCCATATTTTCAGCTTTTGATGCAGGGTCAAAATATATAAAAAGGGCTTCATAATGTTGAAAGAAATTCTAACTTCTGACAATTATTGGCGAAGATACATCCGTTTGAATTTGGAAACAGAAACTTAAAACGTCAATTTCTCGAAATGACTTCGAGACTACATATTTACAGCTTTTGATGCAGAATCAAAATATATAAAAAGGGCTTCATAATGTTGAAAGAAATTCTAACTTCTGACAATTATTGGCGAAGATACATCCGTTTGAATTTGGAAACAGAAACTTAAAACGTCGATTTCTCGAAATGACTTCGAGACTACATATTTTCAGCTTTTGATGCAGAATCAAAATATATAAGAAGGGCTTCATAATGTTGAAAGAAATTCTAACTTCTGACAATTATTGGCGAAGATACATCCGTTTGAATTTGGAAACAGAAACTTAAAACGTCAATTTCTCGAAATGACTTCGCGACTACATATTTTCAGCTTTTGAAGCAGGGTCAAAATATATAAAAAGGGCTTCATAATGTTGAAAGAAATTCTAACTTCTGACAATTATTGGCGAAAATACATCCGTTTGAATTTGGAAACAGAAACTTAAAACGTCAATTTCTCGAAATGACTTCGAGACTACATATTTTCAGCTTTTGATGCAGAGTCAAAATATATAAAAAGGGCTTCATAATGTTGAAAGAAATTCTAACTTCTGACAATTATTGGCGAAGATACATTCGTTTGAATTTGGAAACAGAAACTTAAAACGTCAATTTCTCGAAATGACTTCGAGACTACATATTTTCAGCTTTTGATGCAGAGTCAAAATATATAAAAAGAGCTTCATAATGTTGAAAGAAATTCTAACTTCTGACAATTATTGGCGAAGATACATCCGTTTGAATTTGGAAACCGAAACTTAAAACGTCAATTTCGCGAAAAGGCTTCGAGACTACATATTTTCAGCTTTTGAAGCATAGTCAAAATATATAAAAAGGGCTTCATAATGTTGAAAAAAATTCTGACTTCTGACAATTATTGGCGAAAATACATCCGTTTGAATTTGGAAACAGAAACTTAAAACGTCGATTTCTCGAAATGACTTCGAGACTACATATTTTCAGCTTTTGATGCAGAATCAAAATATATAAAAAGGGCTTCATAATGTTGAAATAAATTCTAACTTCTGACAATTATTGGCGAAGATACATCCGTTTGAATTTGGAAACAGAGACTTAAAACGTCGATTTCTCGAAATGACTTCGAGACTACATATTTTCAGCTTTTGATGCAGAATCAAAATGTATAAAAAGGGCTTCATAATGTTGAAAGAAATTCTAACTTCTGACAATTATTGACGAAGATACGTCCGTTTGAATTTGGAAACCGAAACTTAAAACGTCAATTTCTCGAAATGACTTCGAGACTACATATTTTCAGCTTTTGATGCAGAATCAAAATATATAAAAAGGGCTTCATAATGTTGAAAGAAATTCTAACTTCTGACAATTATTGGCGAAGATACATCCGTTTGAATTTGGAAACCGAAATTTAAACGTCAATTTCTCGAAATGACTTCGCGACTACATATTTTCAGCTTTTGATGCAGAGTCAAAATATATAAAAAGGGCTTCATAATGTTGAAAGAAATTCTGACTTCTGACAATTATTGGCGAAGATACATCCGTTTGAATTTGGAAACAGAAACTTAAAATGTCAATTTCTCGAAATGAGTTCGCGACTACATATTTTCAGCTTTTGATGCAGAGTCAAAATATATAAAAAGGGCTTCATAATGTTGAAACAAATTCTGACTTCTGACAATTATTGGCGAAGATACATCCGTTTGAATTTGGAAACAGAGACTTAAAACGTCGATTTCTCGAAATGACTTCGAGACTACATATTTTCAGCTTTTGATGCAGAATCAAAATGTATAAAAAGGGCTTCATAATGTTGAAAGAAATTCTAACTTCTGACAATTATTGACGAAGATACGTCCGTTTGAATTTGGAAACCGAAACTTAAAACGTCAATTTCTCGAAATGACTTCGAGACTACATATTTTCAGCTTTTGATGCAGAATCAAAATATATAAAAAGGGCTTCATAATGTTGTAAGAAATTCTAACTTCTGACAATTATTGGCGAAGATACATCCGTTTGAATTTGGAAACCGAAATTTAAACGTCAATTTCTCGAAATGACTTCGCGACTACATATTTTCAGCTTTTGATGCAGAGTCAAAATATATAAAAAGGGCTTCATAATGTTGAAAGAAATTCTGACTTCTGACATTTATTGGCGAAGATACATCCGTTTGAATTTGGAAACAGAAACTTAAAACGTCAATTTCTCGAAATGACTTCGCGACTACATATTTTCAGCTTTTGATGCAGGGTCAAAATATATAAAAAGGGCTTCATAATGTTGAAACAAATTCTGACTTCTGACAATTATTGGCGAAGATACATCCGTTTGAATTTGGAAACAGAAACTTAAAACGTCAATTTCTCGAAATGACTTCGAGACTACATATTTTCAGCTTTTGAAGCAGAGTCAAATTTTATAAAAAGGGTTTCATAATGTTGAAAGAAATTCTAACTTCTGACAATTATTGGCGAAGATACATCCGTTTGAATTTGGAAACAGAAACTTAAAACGTCAATTTCTCGAAATGACTTCGAGACTACATATTTTCAGCTTTTGATGCAGAATCAAAATATATAAAAAGGGCTTCATAATGTTGAAAGAAATTCTAACTTCTGACAATTATTGGCGAAGATACATCCGTTTGAATTTGGAAACAGAAACTTAAAACGTCAATTTCTCGAAATGACTTCGAGACTACATATTTTCAGCTTTTGATGCAGAGTCAAAATATATAAAAAGGGCTTCATAATGTTGAAAGAAATTCTAACTTCTGACAATTATTGGCGAAGATACATCCGTTTGAATTTGGAAACCGAAACTTAAAACGTCAATTTCGCGAAATGACTTCGAGACTACATATTTTCAGCTTTTGATGCAGAATCAAAATATATAAAAAGGGCTTCATAATGTTGAAAGAAATTCTAACTTCTGACAATTATTGGCGAAGATACATCCGTTTGAATTTGGAAACAGAAACTTAAAACGTCGATTTCTCGAAATGACTTCGCGACTACATATTTTCAGCTTTTGATGCAGAATCAAAATGTATAAAAAGGGCTTCATAATGTTGAAAGAAATTCTAACTTCTGACAATTATTGGCGAAGATACATCCGTTTGAATTTGGAAACAGAAACTTAAAACGTCAATTTCTCGAAATGACTTCGAGACTACATATTTTCAGCTTTTGATGCAGAGTCAAAATATATAAAAAGGGCTTCATAATGTTGAAAGAAATTCTAACTTCTGACAATTATTGGCGAAGATACATCCGTTTGAATTTGGGAACAGAAACTTAAAACGTCAATTTCTCGAAATGACTTCGAGACTACATATTTTCAGCTTTTGATGCAGGGTCAAAATATATAAAAAGGGCTTCATAATGTTGAAAGAAATTCTAACTTCTGACAATTATTGGCGAAGATACATCCGTTTGAATTTGGAAACAGAAACTTAAAACGTCAATTTCTCGAAATGACTTCGAGACTACATATTTTCAGCTTTTGATGCAGAATCAAAATATATAAAAAGGGCTTCATAATGTTGAAAGAAATTCTAACTTCTGACAATTATTGGCGAAGATACATCCGTTTGAATTTGGAAACAGAAACTTAAAACGTCAATTTCTCGAAATGACTTCGAGACTACATATTTTCAGCTTTTGATGCAGAATCAAAATATATAAAAAGGGCTTCATAATGTTGAAAGAAATTCTAACTGCTGACAATTATTGGCGAAGATACATCCGTTTGAATTTGGAAACCGAAACTTAAAACGTCAATTTCTCGAAATGACTTCGCGACTACATATTTTCAGCTTTTGATGCAGAGTCAAAATATATAGAAAGGGCTTCATAATGTTGAAAGAAATTCTAACTTCTGACAATTATTGGCGAAAATACATCCATTTGAATTTGGAAACAGAAATTTAAAACGTCGATTTCTCGAAATGACTTCGCGACTACATAGTTTCAGCTTTTGATGCAGAGTCAAAATATATAAAAAGGGCTTCATAATGTTGAAAGAAATTCTAACTTCTGACAATTATTGGCGAAGATACATCCGTTTGAATTTGGAAACAGAGACTTAAAACGTCGATTTCTCGAAATGACTTCGAGACTACATATTTTCAGCTTTTGATGCAGAGTCAAAATATATAAAAAGGGCTTCATAATGTTGAAAGAAATTCTAACTTCTGACAATTATTGGCGAAGATACATCCGTTTGAATTTGGAAACAGAAACTTAAAACGTCAATTTCTCGAAATGACTTCGAGACTACATATTTTCAGCTTTTGATGCAGAATCAAAATATATAAAAAGGGCTTCATAATGTTGAAAGAAATTCTAACTTCTGACAATTATTGGCGAAGATACATCCGTTTGAATTTGGAAACAGAAACTTAAAACGTCAATTTCTCGAAATGACTTCGAGACTACATATTTTCAGCTTTTGATGCAGAGTCAAAATATATAAAAAGGGCTTCATAATGTTGAAAGAAATTCTAACTTCTGACAATTATTGGCGAAGATACATCCGTTTGAATTTGGGAAACAGAAACTTAAAACGCCAATTTCTCGAAATGACTTCGAGACTACATATTTTCAGCTTTTGATGCAGAATCAAAATATATAAAAAGGGCTTCATAATGTTGAAAGAAATTCTAACTTCTGACAATTATTGGCGAAGATACATCCGTTTGAATTTGGAAACAGAAACTTAAAACGTCAATTTCTCGAAATGACTTCGAGACTACATATTTTCAGCTTTTGATGCAGAGTCAAAATATATAAAAAGGGCTTCATAATGTTGAAAGAAATTCTAACTTCTGACAATTATTGGCGAAGATACATCCGTTTGAATTTGGAAACCGAAACTTAAAACGTCAATTTCTCGAAATGACTTCGAGACTACATATTTTCAGCTTTTGATGCAGAGTCAAAATATATAAAAAGGGCTTCATAATGTTGAAAGAAATTCTAACTTCTGACAATTATTGGCGAAGATACATCCGTTTGAATTTGGAAACAGAAACTTAAAACGTCAATTTCTCGAAATGACTTCGAGACTACATATTTTCAGCTTTTGATGCAGAATCAAAATATATAAAAAGGGCTTCATAATGTTGAAAGAAATTCTAACTTCTGACAATTATTGGCGAAGATACATCCGTTTGAATTTGGAAACAGAAACTTAAAACGTCAATTTCTCGAAATGACTTCGAGACTACATATTTTCAGCTTTTGATGCAGAGTCAAAATATATAAAAAGGGCTTCATAATGTTGAAAGAAATTCTAACTTCTGACAATTATTGGCGAAGATACATCCGTTTGAATTTGGAAACAGAAACTTAAAACGTCAATTTCTCGAAATGACTTCGAGACTACATATTTTCAGCTTTTGATGCAGAATCAAAATATATAAAAAGGGCTTCATAATGTTGAAAGAAATTCTAACTTCTGACAATTATTGGCGAAGATACATCCGTTTGAATTTGGAAACAGAAACTTAAAACGTCAATTTCTCGAAATGACTTCGAGACTACATATTTTCAGCTTTTGATGCAGAATCAAAATATATAAAAAGGGCTTCATAATGTTGAAAGAAATTCTAACTTCTGACAATTATTGGCGAAGATACATCCGTTTGAATTTGGAAACAGAAACTTAAAACGTCAATTTCTCGAAATGACTTCGCGACTACATATTTTCAGCTTTTGATGCAGAGTCAAAATATATAAAAAGGGCTTCATAATGTTGAAAGAAATTCTAACTTCTGACAATTATTGGCGAAGATACATCCGTTTGAATTTGGAAACCGAAACTTAAAACGTCAATTTCTCGAAATGACTTCGAGACTACATATTTTCAGCTTTTGATGCAGAGTCAAAATATATAGAAAGGGCTTCATAATGTTGAAAGAAATTCTAACTTCTGACAATTATTGGCGAAAATACATCCATTTGAATTTGGAAACAGAAACTTAAAACGTCAATTTCTCGAAATGACTTCGAGACTACATAGTTTCAGCTTTTGATGCAGAGTCAAAATATATAAAAAGGGCTTCATAATGTTGAAAGAAATTCTAACTTCTGACAATTATTGGCGAAGATACATCCGTTTGAATTTGGAAACAGAAACTTAAAACGTCAATTTCTCGAAATGACTTTGAGACTACATATTTTCAGCTTTTGATGCAGAGTCAAAATATATAAAAAGAGCTTCATAATGTTGAAAGAAATTCTAACTTCTGACAATTATTGGCGAAGATACATCCGTTTGAATTTGGAAACCGAAACTTAAAACGTCAATTTCGCGAAATGACTTCGAGACTACATATTTTCAGCTTTTGATGCAGAGTCAAAATATATAAAAAGGGCTTCATAATGTTGAAAGAAATTCTAACTTCTGACAATTATTGGCGAAGATACATCCGTTTGAATTTGGAAACAGAAACTTAAAACGTCAATTTCTCGAAATGACTTCGAGACTACATATTTTCAGCTTTTGATGCAGAATCAAAATATATAAAAAGGGCTTCATAATGTTGAAAGAAATTCTAACTTCTGACAATTATTGGCGAAGATACATCCGTTTGAATTTGGAAACAGAAACTTAAAACGTCAATTTCTCGAAATGACTTCGAGACTACATATTTTCAGCTTTTGATGCAGAGTCAAAATATATAAAAAGGGCTTCATAATGTTGAAAGAAATTCTAACTTCTGACAATTATTGGCGAAGATACATCCGTTTGAATTTGGAAACAGAAACTTAAAACGTCAATTTCTCGAAATGACTTCGAGACTACATATTTTCAGCTTTTGATGCAGAATCAAAATATATAAAAAGGGCTTCATAATGTTGAAAGAAATTCTAACTTCTGACAATTATTGGCGAAGATACATCCGTTTGAATTTGGAAACAGAAACTTAAAACGTCAATTTCTCGAAATGACTTCGAGACTACATATTTTCAGCTTTTGATGCAGAGTCAAAATATATAAAAAGGGCTTCATAATGTTGAAAGAAATTCTAACTTCTGACAATTATTGGCGAAGATACATCCGTTTGAATTTGGAAACAGAAACTTAAAACGTCAATTTCTCGAAATGACTTCGAGACTACATATTTTCAGCTTTTGATGCAGAATCAAAATATATAAAAAGGGCTTCATAATGTTGAAAGAAATTCTAACTTCTGACAATTATTGGCGAAGATACATCCGTTTGAATTTGGAAACCGAAACTTAAGACGTCAATTTCTCGAAATGACTTTGAGACTACATATTTTCAGCTTTTGATGCAGAGTCAAAATATATAAAAGAGCTTCATAATGTTGAAAGAAATTCTAACTTCTGACAACTATTGGCGAAGATACATCCGTT
>NW_025062844.1:0-24563 GCF_018153295.1 Drosophila grimshawi
TTTAGAATTCACTTGATCTTTGGAACAAAACTGCATTAAAATAATTTGACTTCCGACTCATCTAAGAAAGATATTAAGGGATATTCTTCGATAAATAGAAAATATATGGAAAGCATTAAATAGGGTCTACCTTGAAATAAATGGCCATATCTTCGTCTAAAATTGCCCAATTTCAATTATAAAGGTGTTTTTAGAATTCACTTGATCTTTGGAACAAAACTGCATTAAAATAATTTGACTTCCGACTCATCTAAGAAAGATATTAAGGGATATTCTTCGATAAATAGAAAATATATGGAAAGCATTAAATAGGGTCTACCTTGAAATAAATGGCCATATCTTCGTCAAAAATTGCCCCATTTCAATTATAAAGGTGTTTTTAGAATTCACTTGATCTTTGGAACAAAACTGCATTAAAATAATTTGACTTCCGACTCATCTAAGAAAGATATTAAGGGATATTCTTCGATAAATAGAAAATATATGGAAAGCATTAAATAGGGTCTACCTTGAAATAAATGGCCATATCTTCGTCAAAAATTGCCCCATTTCAATTATAAAGGTGTTTTTAGAATTCACTTGATCTTTGGAACAAAACTGCATTAAAATAATTTGACTTCCGACTCATCTAAGAAAGATATTAAGGGATATTCTTTGATAAATAGAAAATATATGGAAAGCATTAAATAGGGTCTACCTTGAAATAAATGGCCATATCTTCGTTAACAATTGCCCCATTTCAATTATAAAGGAGTTTTTAGAATTCACTTGATCTTTGGAACAAAACTGCATTAAAATAATTTGAGTTCCGACTCATCTAAGAAAGATATTAAGGGATATTCTTCGATAAATAGAAAATATATGGAAAGCATTAAATAGGATCTACCTTGAAATAAATGGCCATATCTTCGTCAAAAATTGCCCCATTTCAATTCTGAAGGTGTTTTTAGAATTCGCTTGATCTTTGGAACAAAACTGCATTAAAATAATTTGACTTCCGACTCATCTAAGAAAGATATTAAGGGATATTCTTCGATAAATAGAAAATATATGGAAAGCATTAAATAGGGTCTACCTTGAAATAAATGGCCATATCTTCGTCAAAAATTGCCATATTTAAACTATAAAGGTGTTTTTAGAATTCACTTGATCTTTGGAACAAAACTGCATTAAAATAATTTGACTTCCGACTCATCTAAGAAAGATATTAAGGGATATTCTTCGATAAATAGAAAATATATGGAAAGCATTAAATAGGGTCTACCTTGAAATAAATGGCCATATCTTCGTCAAAAATTGCCCCATTTCAAATATAAAGGTGTTTTTAAAATTCACTTGATCTTTGAAACAAAACTGCATTAAAATAATTTGACTTCCGACTCTTCTAAGAAAGATATTAAGGGATATTCTTTGATTAATAGAAAATATAAGCCAAACATTCAATAGGGTCAACCTTGAAATAAATGGCCATATCTTTGTCTAAAATTGCCCCATTTCAATTATAAAGGTGTTTTTGGAATTCACCTGATCTTTGAAACAAAACTGCATTAAAATAATTTGACTTCCGACTCATCTAAGAAAGATATTAAGGGATATTCGATAAATAGAAAATATATGGATAGCATTAAATAGGGTCTGGCTTGAAATAAATGGCCATATCTTCGTCAAAAATTGCCCCACTTCAATTATAAAGATGTTTTTAGAATTCACTTAATCTTTGAAACAAAACTGCATTAAAATAATTTGACTTCCGACTCATCTAAAAAAGATATTAAGGGATATTCTTCGATAAATAGAAAATATATGGAAAGCAATAAATAGGCTCTACCTTGAAATAAATGGCCATATCTTCGTCTAAAATTGCCCCATTTCAATTACAAAGATGTTTTTAGAATTCACTCGATCTTTGGAACAAAACTGCATTAAAATAATTTGACTTCCGACTCATCTAAGAAAGATATTAAGGGATATTCTTCGATAAATAGAAAATATATGGAAAGCATTAAATAGGGTCTACCTTGAAATAAACGGCCATATCTTCGTCTAAAATTACCCCATTTCAATTATAAAGGTGTTTTTAGAATTTACTCGATCTTTGGAAGAAAACTGCATTAAAATAATTTGACTTCCGACTCATCTAAGAAAGATATTAAGAGATATTCTTCGATTAATAGAAAATATAAGGCAAACATTAAATAGAGTCAACCTTGAAATAAATGGCCATATCTTCGTCAAAAATTGCCCCATTTCAATTATAAAGATGTTTTTAGAATTCACTTGATCTTTGGAATAAAACTGCATTAAAATAATTTGACTTCCGACTCATCTAAAAAAGATATAAAGGGATATTCTTCGATAAATAGAAAATATATGGAAAGCATTAAATAGGGTCTACCTTGAAATAAATGGCCATATCTTCGTCAAAAATTGCCATATTTAAACTATAATGGTGTTCTTAGAATTCACTTGATCTTTGGAACAAAACTGCATTAAAATAATTTGACGTCCGACTCATCTAAGAAAGATATTAAGGGATATTCTTCGATAAATAGAAAATATATGGAAAGCATTAAATAGGGTCTACCTTGAAATAAATGGCCATATCTTCATCTAAAATTGCCCCATTACAATTATAAAGGTGTTTTTAGAATTTACTCAATCTTTAAAACAAAACTGCATTAAAATAATTTGACTTCCGACTCACCTAAGAAAGATATTAAGGGATATTCTTTGATTAATAGAAAATATAAGCCAAACATTCAATAGGGTCAACCTTGAAATAAATTGCCATATCTTCGTCAAAAATTGCCCCATTTCAATTATAAAGGTGTTTTTAGAATTCACTCAATCTTTGGAAGAAAACTGCATTAAAATAATTTGACTTCCAACTCATCTAAGAAAGATATTAAGGGATATTCTTCGATAAATAGAAAATATATGGAAAGCATTAAATAGGCTCTACCTTGAAATAAATGGCCATATCTTCGTCAAAAATTGCCCGATTTCAATTATAAAGGTGTTTTTAGAATTCACTTGATCTTCGAAACAAAACTGCGTTAAAATAATTTGACTTCCGACTCATCTAAGAAAGATATTAAGGGATATTCTTTGATTAATAGAAAATATAAGCCAAACATTCAATAGGGTCAACCTTGAAATAAATGGCCATATCTTTGTCTAAAATTGCCCCATTTCAATTATAAAGGTGTTTTTAGAATTCGCTCGGTCTTTGGAACAAAACTGCATTAAAATAATTTGACTTCCGACTCATCTAAGAAAGATATTAAGGGATATTCTTCGATAAATAGAAAATATAAGGCAAACATTAAATAGGGTCAACCTTGAAATAAATGGCCATATCTTCGTCAAAAATTGCCCCATTTCAATTATAAAGGTGTTTTTAGAATTCACTCGATCTTTGGAAGAAAACTGCATTAAAATAATTTGACTTCCGACTCATCTAAGAAAGATATTAAGGGATATTCTTCGATAAATAGAAAATATATGGAAAGCATTAAATAGGCTCTACCTTGAAATAAATGGCCATATCTTCGTCAAAAATTGCCCGATTTCAATTATAAAGGTGTTTTTAGAATTCACTTGATCTTTGGAACAAAACTGCGTTAAAATAATTTGACTTCCGACTCATCTAAGAAAGATATTAAGGGATATTCTTCGATAAATAGAAAATATAAGGCAAACAATAAATAGAGTCAACCTTGAAATAAATGGTCATATCTTCGTCAAAAATTGCCCCATTTCAATTATAAAGGTGTTTTTAGAATTCGCTCGGTCTTTGGAACAAAACTGCATTAAAATAATTTGACTTCCGACTCATCTAAGAAAGATATTAAGGGATATTCTTCGATAAATAGAAAATATATGGAAAGCATTAAATAGGGTCTACCTTGAAATAAATGGCCATATCTTCGTCAAAAATTGCCCCATTTCAATTATAAAGGTGTTTTTAGAATTCACTCGATCTTTGGAACAAAACTGCATTAAAATAATTTGACTTCCGACTCATCTAAGAAAGATATTAAGGGATATTCTTCGATAAATAGAAAATATATGGAAAGCATTAAATAGGGTCTACCTTGAAATAAATGGCCATATCTTCGTCAAAAATTGCCCCATTTCAATTATAAAGGTGTTTTTAGAATTCACTTGATCTTTGGAACAAAACTGCATTAAAATAATTTGACTTCCGACTCATCTAAGAAAGATATTAAGGGATATTCTTCGATAAATAGAAAATATATGGCAAGCATTAAATAGGGTCTACCTTGAAATAAATGGCCATATCTTCGTCTAAAATTGCCCCATTTCAATTATAAAGGTGTTTTTAGAATTCACTTGATCTTTGAAACAAAACTGCATTAAAATAATTTGACTTCCGACTCATCTAAGAAAGATATTAAGGAATATTCTTTGATTAATAGAAAATATAAGCCAAACATTCAATAGGGTCAACCTTGAAATAAATTGCCATATCTTGTCTAAAATTGCCCCATTTCAATTATAAAGGTGTTTTTAGAATTCGCTTGGTCTTTGGAACAAAACTGCATTAAAATAATTTGACTTCCGACTCATCTAAGAAAGATATTAAGGGATATTCTTCGATAAATAGAAAATATATGGAAAGCATTAAATAGGGTCTACCTTGAAATAAATGGCCATATCTTTGTCTAAAATTGCCCCATTTCAATTATAAAGGTGTTTTTAGAATTCACTTGATCTTCGAAACAAAACTGCGTTAAAATAATTTGACTTCCCGACTCATCTAAGAAAGATATTAAGGGATATTCTTTGATTAATAGAAAATATAAGCCAAACATTCAATAGGGTCAACCTTGAAATAAATGGCCATATCTTCGTCAAAAATTGCCCCATTTCAATTATAAAGGTGTTTTTAGAATTCGCTTGGTCTTTGGAAGAAAACTGCATTAAAATAATTTGACTTCCGACTCATCTAAGAAAGATATTAAGGGATATTCTTCGATAAATAGAAAATATATGGAAAGCATTAAATAGGGTCTACCTTGAAATAAATGGCCATATCTTCGTCTAAAATTGCCCGATTTCAATTATAAAGGTGTTTTTAGAATTCACTTGATCTTTGAAACAAAACTGCATTAAAATAATTTGACTTCCGACTCATCTAAGAAAGATATTAAGGGATATTCTTTGATTAATAGAAAATATAAGCCAAACATTCAATAGGGTCAACCTTGAAATAAATGGCCATATCTTTGTCTAAAATTGCCCCATTTCAATTATAAAGGTGTTTTTAGAATTCGCTCGGTCTTTGGAACAAAACTGCATTAAAATAATTTGACTTCCGACTCATCTAAGAAAGATATTAAGGGATATTCTTCGATAAATAGAAAATATAAGGCAAACATTAAATAGGGTCAACCTTGAAATAAATGCCCATATCTTCGTCAAAAATTGCCCCATTTCAATTATAAAGGTGTTTTTAGAATTCACTCGATCTTTGGAACAAAACTGCATTAAAATAATTTGACTTCCGACTCATCTAAGAAAGATATTAAGGGATATTCTTCGATAAATAGAAAATATATGGAAAGCATTAAATAGGCTCTACCTTGAAATAAATGGCCATATCTTCGTCAAAAATTGCCCGATTTCAATTATAAAGGTGTTTTTAGAATTCACTTGATCTTCGAAACAAAACTGCGTTAAAATAATTTGACTTCCGACTCATCTAAGAAAGATATTAAGGGATATTCTTCGATAAATAGAAAATATAAGGCAAACAATAAATAGAGTCAACCTTGAAATAAATGGTCATATCTTCGTCAAAAATTGCCCCATTTCAATTATAAAGGTGTTTTTGGAATTCACCTGATCTTTGGAACAAAACTGCATTAAAATAATTTGACTTCCGACTCATCTAAGAAAGATATTAAGGGATATTCTTCGATAAATAGAAAATATATGGAAAGCATTAAATAGGGTCTGCCTTGAAATAAATGGCCATATCTTCGTCAAAAATTGCCTCATTTCAATTATAAAGATGTTTTTAGAATTCGCTCGATCTGTGAAACGAAACTGCATTAAAATAATTTGACTTCCGACTCATCTAAGAAAGATATTAAGGGATATTCTTCGATAAATAGAAAATATATGGAAAGCATTAAATAGGCTCTACCTTGAAATAAATGGCCATATCTTCGTCAAAAATTGCCCGATTTCAATTATAAAGGTGTTTTTAGAATTCACTTGATCTTTCGGAACAAAACTGCGTTAAAATAATTTGACTTCCGACTCATCTAAGAAAGATATTAAGGGATATTCTTCGATAAATAGAAAATATAAGGCAAACAATAAATAGAGTCAACCTTGAAATAAATGGCCATATCTTCGTCTAAAATTGCCCGATTTCAATTATAAAGGTGTTTTTAGAATTCACTTGATCTTCGAAACAAAACTGCGTTAAACTAATTTGACTTCCGACTCATCTAAGAAAGATATTAAGGGATATTCTTTGATTAATAGAAAATATAAGCCAAACATTCAATAGGGTCAACCTTGAAATAAATGGCCATATCTTTGTCTAAAATTGCCCCATTTCAATTATAAAGGTGTTTTTAGAATTCGCTTGGTCTTTGGAACAAAACAGCATTAAAATAATTTGACTTCCGACTCATCTAAGAAAGATATTAAGGGATATTCTTCGATAAATAGAAAATATATGGAAAGCATTAAATAGGGTCTACCTTGAAATAAATGGCCATATCTTCGTCTAAAATTGCCCCATTTCAATTATAAAGGTGTTTTTAGAATTCACTCGATCTTTGAAACAAAACTGCATTAAAATAATTTGACTTCCGACTCATCTAAGAAAGATATTAAGGGATATTCTTTGATAAATAGAAAATATAAGCCAAAGCATTAAATAGGGTCAACCTTGAAATAAATGGCCATATCTTTGTCTAAAATTGCCCCATTTCAATTATAAAGGTGTTTTTGGAATTCATCCGATCTTTGGAAGAAAACTGCATTAAAATAATTTGACTTCCGACTCATCTAAGAAAGATATTAAGGGATATTCTTCGATAAATAGAAAATATATGGAAAGCATTAAATAGGCTCTACCTTGAAATAAATGGCCATATCTTCGTCTAAAATTGCCCCATTTCAATTATAAAGGTGTTTTTAGAATTCACTTGATCTTTCGAAACAAAACTGCATTAAAATAATTTGACTTCCGACTCATCTAAGAAAGATATTAAGGGATATTCTTTGATTAATAGAAAATATAAGGCAAACATTAAATAGGGTCAACCTTGAAATAAATGGCCATATCTTTGTCAAAAATTGCCCCATTTCAATTATAAAGCTGTTTTTAGAATTCGCTCGGTCTTTGGAACAAAACTGCATTAAAATAATTTGACTTCCGACTCATCTAAGAAAGATATTAAGGGATATTCTTCGATAAATAGAAAATATAAGGCAAACATTAAATAGAGTCAACCTTGAAATAAATGCCCATATCTTCGTCAAAAATTGCCCCATTTCAATTATAAAGGTGTTTTTAGAATTCACTTGATCTTTGGAACAAAACTGCATTAAAATAATTTGACTTCCGACTCATCTAAGAAAGATATTAAGGGATATTCTTTGATAAATAGAAAATATATGGAAAGCATTAAATAGGCTCTACCTTGAAATAAATGGCCATATCTTCGTCAAAAATTGCCCGATTTCAATTATAAAGGTGTTTTTAGAATTCACTTTATCTTCGAAACAAAACTGCGTTAAAATAATTTGACTTCCGACTCATCTAAGAAAGATATTAAGGGATATTCTTCGATAAATAGAAAATATAAGGCAAACATTAAATAGGGTCAACCTTGAAATAAATGGCCATATCTTCGTCAAAAATTGCCCCATTTCAATTATAAAGGTGTTTTTGGAATTCACCTGATCTTTGAAACAAAACTGCATTAAAATAATTTGACTTCCGACTCATCTAAGAAAGATATTAAGGGATATTCTTCGATAAATAGAAAATATATGGAAAGCATTAAATAGGGTCTGGCTTGAAATAAATGGCCATATCTTCGTCAAAAATTGCCTCATTTCAATTATAAAGGTGTTTTTAGAATTCGCTCGATCTTTGGAACAAAACTGCATTAAAATAATTTGACTTCCGACTCATCTAAGAAAGATATTAAGGGATATTCTTCGATAAATAGAAAATATATGGAAAGCATTAAATAGGCTCTACCTTGAAATAAATGGCCATATCTTCGTCAAAAATTGCCCCATTTCAATTATAAAGGTGTTTTTAGAATTCACTCGATCTTTGAAACAAAACTGCATTAAAATAATTTGACTTCCGACTCATCTAAGAAACATATTAAGGGATATTCTTCGATAAATAGAAAATATAAACCAAACATTAAATAGGGTCTACCTTGAAATAAATGGCCATATCTTCGTATAAAATCGCCCCATTTCAATTATAAAGGTGTTTTTAGAATTCACTTGATCTTTGGAACAAAACTGCATTAAAATAATTTGACTTCCGACTCATCTAAGAAAGATATTAAGGGATATTCTTCGATTAATAGAAAATATAAGTCAAACATTAAATAGGGTCAACCTTGAAATAAATGGCCATATCTTCGATTGCCCCATTTCAATTATAAAGGTGTTTTTAGAATTCACTCGATCTTTGGAACAAAACTGCATTAAAATAATTTGACTTCCGACTCATCTAAGAAAGATATTAAGGGATATTCTTCGATAAATAGAAAATATATGGAAAGCATTAAATAGGGTCTACCTTGAAATAAATGGCCATATCTTCGTCTAAAATTGCCCCATTTCAATTATAAAGGTGTTTTTAGAATTCACTCGATCTTTGGAACAAAACTGCATTAAAATAATTTGACTTCCGACTCATCTAAGAAAGATATTAAGGGATATTCTTCGATTAATAGAAAATATATGGGAAACATTAAATAGGGTCAACCTTGAAATAAATGGCCATATCTTCGTCAAAAATTGCCCCATTTCAATTATAAAGGTGTTTTTAGAATTCACTTGATCTTTGGAAGAAAACTGCATTAAAATAATTTGACTTCCGACTCATCTAAGAAAGATATTAAGGGATATTCTTCGATAAATAGAAAATATATGGAAAGCATTAAATAGGCTCTACCTTGAAATAAATGGCCATATCTTCGTCTAAAATTGCCCGATTTCAATTATAAAGGTGTTTTTAGAATTCACTTGATCTTCGAAACAAAACTGCGTTAAAATAATTTGACTTCCGACTCATCTAAGAAAGATATTAAGGGATATTCTTTGATTAATAGAAAATATAAGCCAAACATTCAATAGGGTCAACCTTGAAATAAATGGCCATATCTTTGTCTAAAATTGCCCCATTTCAATTATAAAGGTGTTTTTAGAATTCACTTGATCTTTGGAACAAAACTGCATTAAAATAATTTGACTTCCGACTCATCTAAGAAAGATATTAAGGGATATTCTTCGATAAATAGAAAATATAAGGCAAACATTAAATAGGGTCAACCTTGAAATAAATGGCCATATCTTCGTCAAAAATTGCCCCATTTCAATTATAAAGGTGTTTTTAGAATTCACTCGATCTTTGGAAGAAAACTGCATTAAAATAATTTGACTTCCGACTCATCTAAGAAAGATATTAAGGGATATTCTTTGATAAATAGAAAATATATGGAAAGCATTAAATAGGCTCTACCTTGAAATAAATGGCCATATCTTCGTCAAAAATTGCCCGATTTCAATTATAAAGGTGTTTTTAGAATTCACTTTATCTTCGAAACAAAACTGCGTTAAAATAATTTGACTTCCGACTCATCTAAGAAAGATATTAAGGGATATTCTTCGATAAATAGAAAATATAAGGCAAACAATAAATAGAGTCAACCTTGAAATAAATGGTCATATCTTCGTCAAAAATTGCCCCATTTCAATTATAAAGGTGTTTTTGGAATTCACCTGATCTTTGGAACAAAACTGCATTAAAATAATTTGACTTCCGACTCATCTAAGAAAGATATTAAGGGATATTCTTCGATAAATAGAAAATATATGGAAAGCATTAAATAGGGTCTGGCTTGAAATAAATGGCCATATCTTCGTCAAAAATTGCCTCATTTCAATTATAAAGGTGTTTTTAGAATTCACTTGATCTTCGAAACAAAACTGTTTTAAAATAATTTGACTTCCGACTCATCTAAGAAAGATATTAAGGGATATTCTTTGATTAATAAAAAATATAAGCCAAACATTCAATAGGGTCAACCTTGAAATAAATGGCCATATCTTTGTCTAAAATTGCCCCATTTCAATTATAAAGGTGTTTTTAGAATTCGCTTGGTCTTTGGAACAAAACAGCATTAAAATAATTTGACTTCCGACTCATCTAAGAAAGATATTAAGGGATATTCTTCGATAAATAGAAAATATATGGAAAGCATTAAATAGGGTCTGGCTTGAAATAAATGGCCATATCTTCGTCAAAAATTGCCCCATTTCAATTTTAAAGGTGTTTTTAGAATTCACTCGATCTTTGGAACAAAACTGCATTAAAATAATTTGACTTCCGACTCATCTAAGAAAGATATTAAGGGATATTCTTCGATAAATAGAAAATATAAGGCAAACAATAAATAGGGTCAACCTTGAAATAAATGGTCATATCTTCGTCAAAAATTGCCCTATTTCAACTATAAAGGTGTTTTTAGAATTCACTTGATCTTTGGAACAAAACTGCATTAAAATAATTTGACTTCCGACTCATCTAAGAAAGATATTAAGGGATATTCTTCGATAAATAGAAAATATATGGAAAGCATTAAATAGGGTCTACCTTGAAATAAATGGCCATATCTTTGTCTAAAATTGCCCCATTTCAATTATAAAGGTGTTTTTAGAATTCACTTGATCTTTGGAACAAAACTGCATTAAAATAATTTGACTTCCGACTCATCTAAGAAAGATATTAAGGGATATTCTTCGATAAATAGAAAATATATGGAAAGCATTAAATAGGGTCTACCTTGAAATAAATGGCCATATCTTCGTCAAAAATTGCCCCATTTCAATTATAAAGGTGTTTTTAGAATTCACTCGATCTTTGGAACAAAACTGCATTAAAATAATTTGACTTCCGACTCATCTAAGAAAGATATTAAGGGATATTCTTCGATAAATAGAAAATATATGGAAAGCATTAAATAGGGTCTACCTTGAAATAAATGGCCATATCTTCGTCAAAAATTGCCCCATTTCAATTATAAAGGTGTTTTTAGAATTCACTTGATCTTTGGAACAAAACTGCATTAAAATAATTTGACTTCCGACTCATCTAAGAAAGATATTAAGGGATATTCTTTGATAAATAGAAAATATATGGAAAGCATTAAATAGGGTCTACCTTGAAATAAATGGCCATATCTTCGTCAAAAATTGCCCTATTTCAACTATAAAGGTGTTTTTAGAATTCACTTGATCTTTGGAACAAAACTGCATTAAAATAATTTGACTTCCGACTCATCTAAGAAAGATATTAAGGGATATTCTTCGATAAATAGAAAATATATGGAAAGCATTAAATAGGGTCTACCTTGAAATAAATGGCCATATCTTCGTCAAAAATTGCCCCATTTTAAATATAAAGGTGTTTTTAGAATTCGCTTGATCTTTGGGAACAAAACTGCATTAAAATAAATTTGACTTCCGACTCATCTAAGAAAGATATTAAGGGATATTCTTCGATTAATAGAAAATATAAGCCAAACATTAAATAGGGTCAACCTTGAAATAAATGGCCATATCTTTGTCTAAAATTGCCCCATTTCAATTATAAAGGTGTTTTTAGAATTCACTCGATCTTTTGAAACAAAACTGCATTAAAATAATTTGACTTCCGATTCATCTAAGAAAGATATTAAGGGATATTCTTCGATTAATAGAAAATATAAGCCAAACATTCAATAGGGTCAACCTTGAAATAAATGGCCATATCTTCGTCAAAAATTGCCCCATTTCAATTATAAAGGTGTTTTTAGAATTCGCTCGATCTTTGGAACAAAACTGCATTAAAATAATTTGACTTCCGACTCATCTAAGAAAGATATTAAGGGATATTCTTCGATAAATAGAAAATATATGGAAAGCATTAAATAGGGTCTACCTTGAAATAAATGGTCATATCTTCGTCAAAAATTGCCCCATTTCAATTATAAAGGTGTTTTTAGAATTCACTCGATCTTTGAAACAAAACTGCATTAAAATAATTTGACTTCCGACTCATCGAAGAAAGATATTAAGGGATATTTCTGATAAATAGAAAATATATGGAAAGCATTAAATAGGGTCTACCTTGAAATAAATGGCCATATCTTCGTCTAAAATTGCCCCATTTCAATTATAAAGGTGTTTTTAGAATTCGCTCGATCTTTGGAACAAAACTGCATTAAAATAATTTGACTTCCGACTCATCTAAGAAAGATATTAAGGGATATTCTTTGATAAATAGAAAATATATGGAAAGCATTAAATAGGGTCTACCTTGAAATAAATGGCCATATCTTCGTCAAAAATTGCCCCACTTCAATTATAAAGGTGTTTTTAGAATTCGCTTGATCTTTGAAACAAAACTGCATTAAAATAATTTGACTTCCGACTCATCTAAGAAAGATATTAAGGGATATTCTTCGATAAATAGAAAATATATGGAAAGCATTAAATAGGGTCTACCTTGAAATAAATAGCCATATCTTCGTCAAAAATTGCCCCATTTCAATTATAAAGGTGTTTTTAGAATTCACTCGATCTTTGGAACAAAACTGCTTTAAAATAATTTGACTTCCGACTCATCTAAGAAAGATATTAAGGGATATTCTTCGATAAATAGAAAATATATGGAAAGCATTAAATAGGCTCTACCTTGAAATAAATGGCCATATCTTCGTCTAAAATTGCCCCATTTCAATTATAAAGGTGTTTTTAGAATTCGCTTGATCTTTGAAACAAAACTGCATTAAAATAATTTGACTTCCGACTCATCTAAGAAAGATATTAAGGGATATTCTTCGATAAATAGAAAATATATGGAAAGCATTAAATAGGGTCAACCTTGAAATAAATGGCCATATCTTCGTCAAAAATTGCCCGATTTCAATTATAAAGGTGTTTTTAGAATTCACTTGATCTTTGGAACAAAACTGCATTAAAATAATTTGACTTCCGACTCATCTAAGAAAGATATTAAGGGATATTCGATAAATAGAAAATATAAGCCAAACATTAAATAGGGTCAACCTTGAAATAAATGGCCATATCTTCGTCTAAAATTGCCCCATTTCAATTATAAAGGTGTTTTTAGAATTCACTCGATCTTCGAAACAAAACTGTTTTAAAATAATTTGACTTCCGACTCATCTAAGAAAGATATTAAGGGATATTCTTCGATAAATAGAAAATATATGGAAAGCATTAAATAGGGTCTGCCTTGAAATAAATGGCCATATCTTCGTCAAAAATTGCCCCATTTCAATTATAAAGATGTTTTTAGAATTCGCTCGATCTTTGGAACAAAACTGCATTAAAATAATTTGACTTCCGACTCATCTAAGAAAGATATTAAGGGATATTCTTTGATTAATAGAAAATATAAGCCAAACATTCAATAGGGTCAACCTTGAAATAAATGGCCATATCTTTGTCTAAAATTGCCCCATTTCAATTATAAAGGTGTTTTTAGAATTCGCTTGGTCTTTGGAACAAAACAGCATTAAAATAATTTGACTTCCGACTCATCTAAGAAAGATATTAAGGGATATTCTTCGATAAATAGAAAATATATGGAAAGCATTAAATAGGGTCTGGCTTGAAATAAATGGCCATATCTTCGTCAAAAATTGCCCCATTTCAATTTTAAAGGTGTTTTTAGAATTCACTCGATCTTTGGAACAAAACTGCATTAAAATAATTTGACTTCCGACTCATCTAAGAAAGATATTAAGGGATATTCTTCGATAAATAGAAAATATAAGGCAAACAATAAATAGAGTCAACCTTGAAATAAATGGTCATATCTTCGTCAAAAATTGCCCCATTTCAACTATAAAGGTGTTTTTAGAATTCACTTGATCTTTGGAACAAAACTGCATTAAAATAATTTGACTTCCGACTCATCTAAGAAAGATATTAAGGGATATTCTTCGATAAATAGAAAATATATGGAAAGCATTAAATAGGGTCTACCTTGAAATAAATGGCCATATCTTCATCTAAAATTGCCCAATTTCAATTATAAAGGTGTTTTTAGAATTCACTTGATCTTTGGAACAAAACTGCATTAAAATAATTTGACTTCGGACTCATCTAAGAAAGATATTAAGGGATATTCTTCGATAAATAGAAAATATATGGAAAGCATTAAATAGGGTCTACCTTGAAATAAATGGCCATATCTTCGTCAAAAATTGCCCCATTTCAATTATAAAGGTGTTTTTAGAATTCACTCGATCTTTGGAACAAAACTGCATTAAAATAATTTGACTTCCGACTCATCTAAGAAAGATATTAAGGGATATTCTTCGATAAATAGAAAATATATGGAAAGCATTAAATAGGCTCTACCTTGAAATAAATGGCCATATTTCGTCTAAAATTGCCCCATTTCAATTATAAAGATGTTTTTAGAATTCACTTGATCTTTGGAACAAAACTGCATTAAAATAATTTGACTTCCGACTCATCTAAGAAAGATATTAAGGGATATTCTTTGATAAATAGAAAATATATGGAAAGCATTAAATAGGGTCTACCTTGAAATAAATGGCCATATCTTCGTCAAAAATTGCCATATTTAAACTATAATGGTGTTTTTAGAATTCACTTGATCTTTGGAACAAAACTGCATTAAAATAATTTGACTTCCGACTCATCTAAGAAAGATATTAAGGGATATTCTTCGATAAATAGAAAATATATGGAAAGCATTAAATAGGGTCTACCTTGAAATAAATGGCCATATCTTCGTCAAAAATTGCCCCATTTCAATTATAAAGATGTTTTTAGAATTCACTCAATCTTTGGAACAGAACTGCATTAAAATAATTTGACTTCCGACTCATCTAAGAAAGATATTAAGGGATATTCTTTGATTAATAGAAAATATAAGCCAAACATTAAATAGGGTCTACCTTGAAATAAATGGCCATATCTTTGTCTAAAATTGCCCCATTTCAATTATAAAAATGTTTTTAGAATTCACTCGATCTTTGGAACAAAACTGCATTAAAATAATTTGACTTCCGACTCATCTAAGAAAGATATTAAGGGATATTCTTTGATCAATAGAAAATATAAGCCAAACATTCAATAGGGTCAACCTTGAAATAAATCGCCATATCTTCGTCAAAAATTGCCCCATTTCAATTATAAAGTTGTTTTTAGAATTCGCTCGATCTTTGGAACAAAACTGCATTAAAATAATTTGACTTCCGACTCATCTAAGAAAGATATTAAGGGATATTCTTCGATAAATAGAAAATATATGGAAAGCATTAAATAGGGTCTACCTTGAAATAAATGGCCATATCTTCGTCAAAAATTGCCCCATTTTAAATATAAAGGTGTTTTTAGAATTCACTTGATCTTTGAAACAAAACTGCATTAAAATAATTTGACTTCCGACTCATCTAAGAAAGATATTAAGGGATATCTTCGATAAATAGAAAATATATGGAAAGCATTAAATAGGGTCTACCTTGAAATAAATGGCCATATCTTCGTCAAAAATTGCCCCATTTCAATTATAAAGTTGTTTTTAGAATTCGCTCGATCTTTGGAACAAAACTGCATTAAAATAATTTGACTTCCGACTCATCTAAGAAAGATATTAAGGGATACTTCGATAAATAGAAAATATATGGAAAGCATTAAATAGGGTCTACCTTGAAATAAATGGCCATATCTTCGTCAAAAATTGCCCCACTTCAATTATAAAGGTGTTTTTAGAATTCGCTTAGTCTTTGAAACAAAACTGCATTAAAATAATTTGACTTCCGACTCATCTAAAAAAGATATTAAGGGATATTCTTCGATAAATAGAAAATATATGGAAAGCATTAAATAGGGTCTACCTTGAAATAAATGGCCATATCTTCGTCAAAAATTGCCCCATTTCAATTATAAAGGTGTTTTTAGAATTCACTCAATCTTTGAAACAAAACTGCTTTAAAATAATTTGACTTCCGACTCATCTAAGAAAGATATTAAGGGATATTCTTCGATAAATAGAAAATATATGGAAAGCATTAAATAGGCTCTACCTTGAAATAAATGGCCATATCTTCATCTAAAATTGCCCAATTTCAATTATAAAGGTGTTTTTAGAATTCGCTTGATCTTTGAAACAAAACTGCATTAAAATAATTTGACTTCCGACTCATCTAAGAAAGATATTAAGGGATATTCTTCGATAAATAGAAAATATATGGAAAGCATTAAATAGGGTCTGGCTTGAAATAAATGGCCATATCTTCGTCAAAAATTGCCTCATTTCAATTATAAAGATGTTTTTAGAATTCGCTCGATCTTTGGAACAAAACTGCATTAAAATAATTTGACTTCCGACTCATCTAAGAAAGATATTAAGGGATATTCTTCGATAAATAGAAAATATATGGAAAGCATTAAATAGGCTCTACCTTGAAATAAATGGCCATATCTTCGTCAAAAATTGCCCGATTTCAATTATAAAGGTGTTTTTAGAATTCACTTGATCTTCGAAACAAAACTGCGTTAAAATAATTTGACTTCCGACTCATCTAAGAAAGATATTAAGGGATATTCTTCGATAAATAGAAAATATAAGGCAAACAATAAATAGAGTCAACCTTGAAATAAATGGCCATATCTTCGTCTAAAATTGCCCGATTTCAATTATAAAGGTGTTTTTAGAATTCACTTGATCTTCGAAACAAAACTGCTTTAAAATAATTTGACTTCCGACTCATCTAAGAAAGATATTAAGGGATATTCTTTGATTAATAGAAAATATAAGCCAAACATTCAATAGGGTCAACCTTGAAATAAATGGCCATATCTTTGTCTAAAATTGCCCCATTTCAATTATAAAGGTGTTTTTAGAATTCGCTTGATCTTTGGAACAAAACTGCATTAAAATAATTTGACTTCCGACTCATCTAAAAAAGATATTAAGGGATATTCTTTGATCAACAGAAAATATATGGAAAGCATTAAATAGGGTCTGGCTTGAAATAAATGGCCATATCTTCGTCAAAAATTGCCCCATTTCAATTTTAAAGGTGTTTTTAGAATTCACTCGATCTTTGGAACAAAACTGCATTAAAATAATTTGACTTCCGACTCATCTAAGAAAGATATTAAGGGATATTCTTCGATAAATAGAAAATATAAGGCAAACAATAAATAGAGTCAACCTTGAAATAAATGGTCATATCTTCGTCAAAAATTGCCATATTTAAACTATAAAGGTGTTCTTAGAATTCACTTGATCTTTGGAACAAAACTGCATTAAAATAATTTGACTTCCGACTCATCTAAAAAAGATATTAAGGGATATTCTTTGATAAACAGAAAATATATGGAAAGCATTAAATAGGGTCTACCTTGAAATAAATGGCCATATCTTCGTCAAAAATTGCCCCATTTCAATTATAAAGGTGTTTTTAGAATTCACTTGATCTTTGGAACAAAACTGCATTAAAATAATTTGACTTCCGACTCATCTAAGAAAGATATTAAGGGATATTCTTTGATAAATAGAAAATATATGGAAAGCATTAAATAGGGTCAACCTTGAAATAAATGGCCATATCTTCGTCAAAAATTGCCCCATTTCAATTATAAAGGTGTTTTTAGAATTCACTTGATCTTTGGAACAAAACTGCATTAAAATAATTTGACTTCCGACTCATCTAAGAAAGATATTAAGGGATATTCTTCGATAAATAGAAAATATATGGAAAGCATTAAATAGGCTCTACCTTGAAATAAATGGCCATATCTTCGTCAAAAATTGCCCCATTTCAATTATAAAGGTGTTTTTAGAATTCACTTGATCTTTGGAACAAAACTGCATTAAAATAATTTGACTTCCGACTCATCTAAGAAAGATATTAAGGGATATTCTTCGATAAATAGAAAATATATGGAAAGCATTAAATAGGGTCTACCTTGAAATAAATGGCCATATCTTCGTCAAAAATTGCCCCATTTCAACTATAAAGGTGTTTTTAGAATTCACTTGATCTTTGGAACAAAACTGCATTAAAATAATTTGACTTCCGACTCATCTAAGAAAGATATTAAGGGATATTCTTCGATAAATAGAAAATATATGGAAAGCATTAAATAGGGTCTACCTTGAAATAAATGGCCATATCTTCGTCAAAAATTGCCCCATTTCAAATATAAAGGTGTTTTTAGAATTCACTTGATCTTTGGAACAAAACTGCATTAAAATAATTTGACTTCCGACTCATCTAAGAAAGATATTAAGGGATATTCTTTGATTAATAGAAAATATAAGCCAAACATTCAATAGGGTCAACCTTGAAATAAATGGCCATATCTTTGTCTAAAATTGCCCCATTTCAATTATAAAAGTGTTTTTAGAATTCACTCGATCTTTGGAACAAAACTGCATTAAAATAATTTGACTTCCGACTCATCTAAGAAAGATATTAAGGGATATTCTTTGATCAATAGAAAATATAAGCCAAACATTCAATAGGGTCAACCTTGAAATAAATCGCCATATCTTCGTCAAAAATTGCCCCATTTCAATTATAAAGTTGTTTTTAGAATTCGCTCGATCTTTGGAACAAAACTGCATTAAAATAATTTGACTTCCGACTCATCTAAGAAAGATATTAAGGGATATTCTTCGATAAATAGAAAATATATGGAAAGCATTAAATAGGGTCTACCTTGAAATAAATGGTCATATCTTCGTCAAAAATTGCCCCATTTCAAATATAAAGGTGTTTTTAGAATTCACTCGATCTTTGAAACAAAACTGCATTAAAATAATTTGACTTCCGACTCATCTAAGAAAGATATTAAGGGATATCTTCGATAAATAGAAAATATATGGAAAGCATTAAATAGGGTCTACCTTGAAATAAATGGCCATATCTTCGTCAAAAATTGCCCCATTTCAATTATAAAGTTGTTTTTAGAATTCGCTCGATCTTTGGAACAAAACTGCATTAAAATAGTTTGACTTCCGACTCATCTAAGAAAGATATTAAGGGATATTCTTCGATAAATAGAAAATATATTGAAAGCATTAAATAGGGTCTACCTTGAAATAAATGGCCATATCTTCGTCAAAAATTGCCCCACTTCAATTATAAAGGTGTTTTTAGAATTCGCTTAATCTTTGAAACAAAACTGCATTAAAATAATTTGACTTCCGACTCATCTAAAAAAGATATTAAGGGATATTCTTCGATAAATAGAAAATATATGGAAAGCATTAAATAGGGTCTACCTTGAAATAAATAGCCATATCTTCGTCAAAAATTGCCCCACTTCAATTATAAAGGTGTTTTTAGAATTCACTCAATCTTTGAAACAAAACTGCATTAAAATAATTTGACTTCCGACTCATCTAAGAAAGATATTAAGGGATATTCTTCGATAAATAGAAAATGTATGGAAAGCATTAAATAGGCTCTACCTTGAAATAAATGGCCATATCTTCATCTAAAATTGCCCAATTTCAATTGTAAAGGTGTTTTTAGAATTCGCTTGATCTTTGGAACAAAACTGCATTAAAATAATTTGCCTTCCGACTCATCTAAGAAAGATATTAAGGGATATTCTTCGATAAATAGAAAATATATGGGAAGCATTAAATAGGGTCAACTTTGAAATAAATGGCCATATCTTCGTCAAAAATTGCCCCATTTCAATCATAAAGGTGTTTTTAGAATTCACTTGATCTTTGGAACAAAACTGCATTAAAATAATTTGACTTCCGAGTCATCTAAGAAAGATATTAAGGGATATTCTTCGATAAATAGAAAATATATGGAAAGCATTAAATAGGGTCTACCTTAAAATAAATGGCCATATCTTCGTCAAAAATTGCCCCATTTCAACTATAAAGGTGTTTTTAGAATTCGCTCGATCTTTGGAACAAAACTGCATTAAAATAATTTGACTTCCGACTCATCTAAGAAAGATATTAAGGGATATTCTTCGATAAATAGAAAATATATGGAAAGCATTAAATAGGGTCTACCTTGAAATAAATGGTCATATCTTCGTCAAAAATTGCCCCATTTCAATTATAAATGTGTTTTTAGAATTCAATCAATCTTTGGAACAAAACTGCATTAAAATAATTTGACTTCCGACTCATCTAAGAAAGATATTAAGGGATATTCTTCGATAAATAGAAAATATATGGAAAGCATTAAATAGGGTCTACCTTGAAATAAATGGCCATATCTTCATCTAAAATTGCCCAATTTCAATTATAAAGGTGTTTTTAGAATTCACTTGATCTTTGGAACAAAACTGCATTAAAATAATTTGACTTCCGACTCATCTAAGAAAGATATTAAGGGATATTCTTCGATAAATAGAAAATATATGGAAAGTACTAAATAGGGTCTACCTTGAAATAAATGGCCATATCTTCGTCAAAAATTGCCCCATTTCAATTATAAAGGTGTTTTTAGAATTCGCTTGATCTTTGAAACAAAACTGCATTAAAATAATTTGACTTCCGACTCATCTAAGAAAGATATTAAGGGATATTCTTCGATAAATAGAAAATATATGGAAAGCATTAAATAGGGTCAACCTTGAAATAAATGGCCATATCTTCGTCAAAAATTGCCCCATTTCAATTATAAAGGTGTTTTTAGAATTCACTCGATCTTTGGAACAAAACTGCATTAAAATAATTTGACTTCCGACTCATCTAAGAAAGATATTAAGGGATATTCTTCGATAAATAGAAAATATATGGAAAGCATTAAATAGGGTCTACCTTGAAATAAATGTCCATATCTTCGTCAAAAATTGCCCCATTTCAATTATAAAGGTGTTTTTAGAATTCACTCAATCTTTGGAACAAAACTGCATTAAAATAATTTGACTTCCGACTCATCTAAGAAAGATATTTAAGGGATATTCTTCGATAAATAGAAAATATATGGAAAGCATTAAATAGTGTCTACCTTGAAATAAATGGCCATATCTTCGTCAAAAATAGCCCCATTTCAATTATAAAGGTGTTTTTAGAATTCACTTGATCTTTGGAACAAAACTGCATTAAAATAATTTGACTTCCGACTCATCTAAGAAAGATATTAAGGGATATTCTTCGATAAATAGAAAATATATGGAAAGCAATAAATAGGGTCTACCTTAAAATAAATGGCCATATCTTCGTCAAAAATTGCCCCATTTCAACTATAAAGGTGTTTTTAGAATTCGCTTGATCTTTGAAACAAAACTGCATTAAAATAATTTGACTTCCGACTCATCTAAGAAAGATATTAAGGGATATTCTTCGATAAATAGAAAATATATGGAAAGCATTAAATAGTGTCTACCTTGAAATAAATGGCCATATCTTCGTCAAAAATTGCCCCATTTCAATTATAAATGTGTTTTTAGAATTCAATTAATCTTTGGAACAAAACTGCATTAAAATAATTTGACTTCCGACTCATCTTAGAAAGATATTAAGGGATATTCTTCGATAAATAGAAAATATATGGAAAGCATTAAATAGGGTCTACCTTGAAATAAATGGCCATATCTTCGTCTAAAATTGCCCAATTTCAATTATAAAGGTGTTTTTAGAATTCACTTGATCTTTGGAACAAAACTGCATTAAAATAATTTGACTTCCGAGTCATCTAAGAAAGATATTAAGGGATATTCTTCGATAAATAGAAAATATATGGAAAGCATTAAATAGGGTATACCTTGAAATAAATGGCCATATCTTCGTCAAAAATTGCCCCATTTCAATTATAAAGGTGTTTTTAGAATTCACTCGATCTTTGGAACAAAACTGCATTAAAATAATTTGACTTCCGACTCATCTAAGAAAGATATTAAGGGATATTCTTCGATAAATAGAAAATATATGGAAAGCATTAAATAGGGTCTACCTTGAAATAAATGGCCATATCTTCGTCAAAAATTGCCCCATTTCAATTATAAAGGTGTTTTTAGAATTCACTTGATCTTTGGAACAAAACTGCATTAAAATAATTTGACTTCCGACTCATCTAAGAAAGATATTAAGGGATATTCTTTGATAAATAGAAAATATATGGAAAGCATTAAATAGGGTCTACCTTGAAATAAATGGCCATATCTTCGTCAACAATTGCCCCATTTCAATTATAAAGGAGTTTTTAGAATTCACTTGATCTTTGGAACAAAACTGCAGTAAAATAGTTTGAGTTCCGACTCATCTAAGAAAGATATTAAGGGATATTCTTCGATAAATAGAAAATGTATGGAAAGCATTAAATAGGCTCTACCTTGAAATAAATGGCCATATCTTCATCTAAAATTGCCCCATTTCAATTATAAAGGTGTTTTTAGAATTCGCTTGATCTTTGGAACAAAACTGCATTAAAATAATTTGCCTTCCGACTCATCTAAGAAAGATATTAAGGGATATTCTTCGATAAATAGAAAATATATGGGAAGCATTAAATAGGGTCAACCTTTGAAATAAATGGCCATATCTTCGTCAAAAATTGCCCCATTTCAATCATAAAGGTGTTTTTAGAATTCACTTGATCTTTGGAACAAAACTGCATTAAAATAATTTGACTTCCGAGTCATCTAAGAAAGATATTAAGGGATATTCTTCGATAAATAGAAAATATATGGAAAGCATTAAATAGGGTCTACCTTAAAATAAATGGCCATATCTTCGTCAAAAATTGCCCCATTTCAACTATAAAGGTGTTTTTAGAATTCGCTCGATCTTTGGAACAAAACTGCATTAAAATAATTTGACTTCCGACTCATCTAAGAAAGATATTAAGGGATATTCTTCGATAAATAGAAAATATATGGAAAGCATTAAATAGGGTCTACCTTGAAATAAATGGTCATATCTTCGTCAAAAATTGCCCCATTTCAATTATAAATGTGTTTTTAGAATTCAATTAATCTTTGGAACAAAACTGCATTAAAATAATTTGACTTCCGACTCATCTAAGAAAGATATTAAGGGATATTCTTCGATAAATAGAAAATATATGGAAAGCATTAAATAGGGTCTACCTTGAAATAAATGGCCATATCTTCATCTAAAATTGCCCAATTTCAATTATAAAGGTGTTTTTAGAATTCGCTTGATCTTTGGAACAAAACTGCATTAAAATAATTTGACTTTCGAGTCATCTAAGAAAGATATTAAGGGATATTCTTCGATAAATAGAAAATATATGGAAAGCATTAAATAGGGTCTACCTTGAAATAAATGGCCATATCTTCGTCAAAAATTGCCCCATTTCATTTATAAAGGTGTTTTTAGAATTCGCTTGATCTTTGAAACAAAACTGCATTAAAATAATTTGCCTTCCGACTCATCTAAGAAAGATATTAAGGGATATTCTTCGATAAATAGAAAATATATGGGAAGCATTAAATAGGGTCAACCTTGAAATAAATGGCCATATCTTCGTCAAAAATTGCCCCATTTCAATCATAAAGGTGTTTTTAGAATTCACTTGATCTTTGGAACAAAACTGCATTAAAATAATTTGACTTTCGACTCATCTAAGAAATATATTAAGGGATATTCTTCGATAAATAGAAAATATATGGCAAGCATTAAATAGGGTCTACCTTGAAATAAATGTCCATATCTTCGTCAAAAATTGCCCCATTTCAATTATAAAGGTGTTTTTAGAATTCACTCAATCTTTGGAACAAAACTGCATTAAAATAATTTGACTTCCGACTCATCTAAGAAAGATATTAGGGGATATTCTTCGATAAATAGAAAATATATGGAAAGCATTATATAGTGTCTACCTTGAAATAAATGGCCATATCTTCGTCAAAAATAGCCCCATTTCAATTATAAAGGTGTTTTTAGAATTCACTTGATCTTTGGAACAAAAACTGCATTAAAATAATTTGACTTCCGAGTCATCTAAGAAAGATATTAAGGGATATTCTTCGATAAATAGAAAATATATGGAAAGCATTAAATAGGGTCTACCTTAAAATAAATGGCCATATCTTCGTCAAAAATTGCCCCATTTCAACTATAAAGGTGTTTTTTTAGAATTCGCTTGATCTTTGGAACAAAACTGCACTAAAATAATTTGACTTCCGACTCATCTAAGAAAGATATTAAGGGATATTCTTCGATAAATAGAAAATATATGGAAAGCATTAAATAGGGTCTACCTTGAAATAAATGGCCATATCTTCGTCAAAAATTGCCCCATTTCAATTATAAATGTGTT